>NW_027552798.1:0-56722 GCF_045843805.1 Urocitellus parryii | reverse complement strand
CTAACCCTAACCCTAACCCTAACCGTAACACTAACCGTAACCCTAACCCTAAACCTAACCCTAAATCTAACCCAAACCCAAACCCTACCCCTAACCCTAACCCTAAAATTAATCCTAACCCTAACCCTAACCCGAAACCTAACCTTAACCTTAACCATAACCATAACCCGAACCCGAAACTTAACCCTAACCTTAATCCTCACCCTAACCCTAACCCTAACCCTAACCCTACACCTAACCCTAACCCTAACCCAAAACCTAACACTAACCCTAACCCTAACCCTAAACCTAACCCTAAATCTAACCCGAACCCAAACCCTAACGCTAACCCTAAACCTAAAATTAATCCTAACCCTAACCCTAACCCGAAACCTAACCCTAACCCTAACCCTAACCATAACCCGACCCCGAAACCTAACCCTAATCTTAATCCTCACCTTAACCCTAATCCTAAACCTAATCCTAACCCTTACCCAAACCCGAACCCAAACCCGAACTCTAACCCCAATCCCAACCCGAATCCTAACCCTAACCCAAACCCTAAGCCTATACCGAAAGCTAACCCTAACAGTAACCCTAACACGAACCCCAACCCGAAAACGAACCGTAACCGTAACCCTAACCCTAACCCTACACCTAAACCTAACCCTAACCCGAACCCTAACCCTAACCCTAACCCTAATCTAACCCTAACCCTAACCCTTACCCGAAACCGATCCCTAAAACTTACACTAAACCTAAACCTAACCCTATATCTAACCCTAAACTTAACTCTAACCCTAACCCTAACCCGAAGCCAAACCCTAACCCTAACCCCAACCCTAACACTAATCCTAACCCTAACCCTAACACTAATACTAACCGAAACACTAACCCTAAACCTAAACCTAAACCTAACCCTAACCCTAACCCTAACCCTAAAGCTAACCCTAACTGAAACCCTAACAATAACCCTAAACCTAATCCTAAACCTAACCCTAACCCTAAACCTAACCATAACCTAACCATAAACCTAACCCTAACTGAAACCCTAACCATAACCCTAAACCTAATCCTAAACCTAACCCTAACCCTAACCATAACCATAACCCTAACCTGAACAATAACTCTAACCCTAATCCTAACCTGAACTCTAACCCTAAACCTAACCCTAAACCTAACACTACCCGGAACCCGAACCCTAACCTAAATCTAACATGAACCCAACCCTAACCCTATACCTACCCCGAACCCGAACCCCAACCCAAACCCTAACGCTAACCCTAACCGTAAACCTAACCCTCACCCTAATCCTAACCCTAATCCTAACACTGACCCGAACCTAAACCTGAACCAGAACCCTAACCCTAACACTTACCCTAACCCTACCCTAACCCAAACCCTAGCTAACCTTAACCCTTACCCTAAAGCTAACCCTAAACCTAACCCTAACCTTAACCCTAACCCAAAACCGAAAGCGAACCCTAACCCTAACCCTAAACCTAAACCTAACCCTAACTCTACCCCAATTCCGAACCCGAACCCTAAAAGTAACGCTACCCTAAACCTAACCCTACCCCTAACCCTAACCCTAACCCGAACCCGGACCAGAAACCAAACCCTAACCCTAACACTAACTCTAAAACCAATCCTAAACCTAACCTAAAGCTAATGCTAACCTGATACGTCACCTGAAACTGAACCCTAACCCTAACCCTAACCCTAATCCTAACCCAAATCCTAACCCAAACCCAAACCCGAACCCTAACCCGAACCCTAAACCTCACCCTTACCCTAACCCTAAACCTAACCCGAACTAAAACCCTAACCCTAACTCTAACCCTAAACCTAAACCTAACCCGAACAAGAACCCTAACCCGAAACCTAACACTAACCCGAACCCTAACACTAACCCGAACCCTAACCCTAACCCTAACCCTAACCCAAAACCGAAACCTAAACCTCACCCTATACCTAACCCTAACTCTCACCCTAACCCGAACCCGAACACTAACACAAACCCTAACACTAACCCGAACCCGAACCCTAAACCTATCGCTAACCCTAATCCTAACCCTAATCCAAACCCGAACCCGAAACCTAACCCTAACCCTAACCCTAACACTAACCCTAAACCTTACCGTAACCCTAACCCTAACCTGAACCATAACCCGAACCCTATCCGTAACACTAACCCTAACCCTAAACCTAACCCGAACCCAATCTGAACCCGAACCCTAAACGTAACCCTAACCCGAAACCTAACACTAACCCTAACACTAACGCTAACCCTAACCCTAACCCTAACTCTAATCCTAATCTTAATCCTAACCCTAACCCGAACCCTAACCCAAACCCTAACTCTAACCCTAACCCTACACCAAACCGTAACCCGAACCCAAACCCGAATCGTAACCCTAACCCTAAACCTAACCTTAACCCTCAACCGAAACCGAACCCGAACACGACCCCTAACCCTAATCTTAAGCCAAACCCTAACCCGAACCCGAACACTAAACCTAACGCTAACCCTAAACCTAAACCTAAATCTAACCCTAACCCTAACCCTAACCCTAACCCTAACCCGAACCCAAACACTAACGCTAACACTAACCCTAACACTAATCCTAACCTTAACCCGAACCCGAACCCTAACACTAACCCTAACCCTAACCCTAACTCGAACCCGAAAATTCCCCTAACCCTAACCCTCACCTAAACCTAATCCTAACAATAATCCTGACCTTTACCCGAACCCGAACCCGAACCCAAAACCGAACCCTAACCCTAACTCTAAACCTAACCCTAACCCTAAACCGAACACGAACCCGAACGCGAACCCTAACACTAATCCTAACTCTATACCTAACCCGAACCCGAACACTAAACCTAACGCTAACCCTAAACCCAACCCTAACCCTAACCCTAACTGAACCCGAACCCTAACCCTAACCCTAACCCTAATTCTAAACCAAACCCTAACCCTAACACTAACCCTAACACGAACCCCAACCCGAACACGAACCGTAACCTTAACCTGAAACCTAATCTGAATGCTAACCCTACCTCTAAACCTAACACTAACCCTAACCCTAACCCTAACCCTAAACCTAAACCTAACCCGAACCCGAACCAGAACCCTAACCCTAACCCTAACGCTAACCTAACCCTAACAATAACCTTAAGCTAATCTAAACCCTAACCCGAAACGGAAAACTAACCCTAATGCTAACCCCAACCCGAACCCAAACCCGAATCCGAACACTAACACTAAGCCTAAACCTAACCCTTATCCAAACCCAAACCCTAACCCTAACCCTGACACTAACCCTAACCCTAACCAAAACCCTAAAAATAACACTAACCCTAAACCTAACCCGAACCCTAACTCTAATCCTAATCCTAAATATACCCTGAACACTAACTCTAATCCTAATCCTAACCCGAACCCTAACCCTAAAACTAACCCTAACCCTAAAACTAACCTGAACCAGAACCCTAATCCGAACCCTAACTAGAACACAACCCTAAACCTAACCCTAACCCTATCCCTAACCCTAAACACTAACCCTAACCCTAACCTGAACCCTAACCCTACCCCTAACAGTAACCCAAATTCTACCCCTTAGCGGAACCCTAATCCGAACACTAACCCTAAGCCTAACCCTATACCTAACCCGAACCCGAACACTAAACCTAACGCTAACCCTAAACCCAACCCTAACCCTAACCCCAACCCTAACCGAACCCGAACCCTAACCCTAACCCTAACCCTAATTCTAAACCGAACCCTAACAGTAACACTAACACTAACACGAACCCCAACCCGAACACGAACCGTAACCTTAACCTGAAATCTAATTTGAACGCTAACCCTACCTCTAAACCTAACACTAATCCTAACACTAACCCTAACCCTAAACCTAAACCTAATGCGAACCCGAACCCTAATCCTAACCCTACCCCTAACCCTAACCTTAAGCCTAATCCTAACCCTAACCCAAACCGGAAAACTAACCCTAATGCTAACCCCAATCCGAACCTAAACCCGAATCCGAACCCTAACACTAAGCCTAACCCTAACCTTATCCGAACCCAAACCCTAAACCTAACCCTGACACTAACCCTAACCCCAACCAAAACCCTAACAATAACACTAACCCTAAACCTAACCCGAACCCTAACTCTAACCCTAATCCTAAATATACCCTGAACACTAACTCTAACCCTAATCCTAACCCGAACCCTAACCCTAAAACTAACCCTAACCCTAACACTAACCCGAACCAGAAAACTAATCCGAACCCGAACTAGAACACAACCCTAACCCTAACCCTAAACCTATCCCTAACCCTAAACCCTAACCCTAACCCTAACCAGAACCCTAAACCCTACCCCTAACAGTAACCCGAACTCTACCCCTTAGCGGAACCCTAATCCGAACACTAACCCTAAGCCTAACCCTAAACCGAAAACTAACCCTAAGCCTAAACCTAACCCTAAGCCAAACCCGAAACCTAACCCTAACCCTAACCCTAACCCAAACCCTAACAATAACACTAACACTAATTCTAAACCTAAATCTAACCCTAACCCTAACCCGAACCCTAACCCTATCCCTAACCCTAACACTAACCTGAACACTAACTCTAACACTAATCCTAAGCCGAATCCTAACCCTAAACCTAACCCTAACCCTAACCCGAACCAGAGCCCTGACTCTAACCCTAACACGAACCCTAACCTGAACACTAACTCTAACCCTAATTGTAACCCGAACCCTAACCCTAAACCTAACCCTAAACCTAACCCGAAACCTAACCCGAAACCTAACCCTAACCCTAAATCTAACCTGAACACTAACTCTAACGCTAATCCTAACCCGAACCCTAAACATAAACCTAACCCTAAACCTAACACTAACCCGAACCCGAACCCTAATCCGAACCCGAACTAGAACACAACCCTAAAACTAACACTAACCCTATCCCTAACCCTAAACCCTAACCCGAACCCTAACCCTAAAACTAACCGGAATTCTACCTCTTAGCGGAACCCTAATCTGAACACTAACCATAAGGCTAACCCTAAACCGAACCCTAACCCTAAGCCTAACCCATACCCTAACAATAACCCTAACACTAATCCTAAACCTAAACCTATCCCTAACCCTAAACCAAACCCTAACCCTAACCCTAACCCTAACCCTAACATGAACACTAACTCTAAGCCTAATCCTAAGCCGAATCCTAACCCTAAACCTGACCCTAACCCTAATCCTAACCCGAAGCAGAGCCCTATCCCTAACCCTAACCCTAACCGTAACCCTAACCGTAACCCTAACCCTAACCCGAACGATAAACCTAACCCTAAACCTAACCCTAACCCTTACCCTAACCCTAATCCTAACCCAAGCCCCAACCCTAAAATTAACACTATCCCTAAACGTAAACTTAACCCGAACAAGAACCCGAACCCGAACCCTAACCCTAACCCTAATCCTAAACCTAACTCTAACCAGAACATGAACCCGAACACTAACACTAACCCTAACCCTAACCCGAACCCGAACCCTAACCCTAACCCTAACCCGAACCCTAACACTAACCCAAACACTAACCTGAACCCTAAAACTTACCCAAAAGCTAACCCTAAACCGAACCCCAACCCTAACACTAACACTATACCTAAACCTAAACTTAACCCAGACAAGAACCCGAACCCGAACCCGAACCCTAACCCTAACCCTTACCCTAACCCTAACAATAACCCGAACCCTAACCCTAATCCAAACACAAAACCTAAACCTATACCTAACCCGAACTCAAACTGAACCCGAACCCTAACCCTAACCCTAACCTGATACCTAACACTAACCCTAACCCTAACCATAAACTTAATCCTAACACTACCCTGAACCCTAACCCTAACCCTAACCCTACACCTAACCCTAAACCTAACCCGACCCCAAACCCGAACCCTAACCCTAACCTTAAAACTAACCCTATCCCTAAACCGAACCCGAACCGGAACCTGAAGCCTAACCCCAATCCTAACCCTAATCTTAACCCAAACCCGAACACTAAACCTAACGCTATCCCTAAACCTAAACCTAACCCTAACCCTAACACTAAACGAAACCGAAACCTAACCCTAACCCTAACCCTAATTCTAAACTGAACGCTAACACTAACACTAACCCTAACACGAACCCCAACCCGAACACGAACCGTAACCTTAACCCTAAACCTAATCCGAACCCTAACCCTACCTCTAAACCTAACACTAACCCTAACCCTAACCCTAACCCTAAACCTAAACCTAACCCGAACCTTAACACTAACCCGAAACCGAACCCTAATCCGAACCCGAACTAGAACACAACACTAACCCTAACACTAACCCTATCCCTAACCCTAAAACCTAACCCTAACCCTAACCCGAACCCTAACCCTAACCCTAACACTAACCAGAATTCTACCCCTTAGCGGAACCCTAATCCGAACACTAACCCTAAGCCTAACCCTAAACCGAACCCTAACCCTAAGCCTAACCCTAAACCTAACCCGAACCCGAAACCTAACCCTAACCCTAACCCTAACCCAAACCCTAACAATAACCCTAACACTAATCCTAAATCTAAACCTATCCCTAACCCTAAACGGAAACCTAACCCTAACCCTAAACCTAACACTAACATGAACACTAACTCTAAGCCTAATCCTAAGCCGAATCCTAACCCTAAACCTAACCCTAACCCTAACCCTAACCCGAAGCAGAGCCCTAACCCTAACCCTAACTTTAACTCTAACCCTAACCCTAACCCGAACGATAACCCTAACCCTAAACCTAACCCTAACCCTTACCCTAACCCTAATCCTAACCCAAACCCCAACCCTAACACTAACACTATCCCTAAACTTAAAGTTAACCGAACAAGAACCCGAACCTGAACCCTAACCCGAACCCTAAACCTAACCCTAACTCTAACCAGAACATGAACCCGAACACTAAGACTAACCCTAACCCTAACTCTAACCTGACCCGAACCCGAACCGAACCCTAACGCTAAGCCTAACCCTAACCCTAAACCGGACCCAAACCCTAACCCTAACCCTAACAGTAACGCTAACCCTAACCAAAACCCTAAAAATAACACTAACCCTAAACCTAACCTGAACCCTAACCCTAACCCTAACCCTAAATCTAAACTGAACACTAACTCTAACGCTAATCTGAACCCGAAGCCTAACCCTCATCCTAACCCTAACCTTAACCCGAACCCGAACACTAAACCTAACGCTATCCATAAACCTAACCCTAACCCTAAACCTAAACGAACCCGAAACCAAACCCTAACCCTAACCCTAATTCTAAACTGAACGCTAACACTAACACTAACCCTAACATGAACCCCAACCCGAACACGAACCGTAACCTTAACCCTAAACCTAATCCGAACCCTAACCCTACCTCTAAACCTAACACTAACCCTAACCCTAACCCTAACCCTAAACCTAAACCTAACCCGAACCCGAACCCGAACCCTAACCCTAACCCTAACGCTAACCTAACCCTAACAATAACCTTAAGCTAATCTTAACCCTAACCCGAAACGGAAAACTAACCTAACCCTAACCCCACCCCGAACCCGAACCCGAACCCGAACCCTAACTCTAAGCCTAACCCTAACCCTAACCCGAACCCAAGCCCTAACCCTAACCCTAACCCTAACACTAACCCTAACCCTAACCCTAACCAAAACCCTAACAATAACACTAACCCTAAACCTAACCCAAACCCTAACCCTAAGCCTAACCCTAAATCTAACCTGAACACTAACTCTAACGCTAATCCGAACCCGAACCCTAACCCTAAACCTAACACTAACCCTAACACTAACCCGACCCGAACCCTAATCCAAACCCGAACTAGAACACAACCCTAACCCTAACACTAACCCTATCCCTAACCCTAAACCCTAACCCTAACCCGAACCCGAAACCTAACCCTAACCCTCACCTTAATCTTAAACCATAACCCGAACCCTAACCCTAAGCCTAACCCGATCCCAATCCCTAAACCTAACCCTAACCCTAATACTAATCCTAACCCTAACCCTAACCCGTACCCTAACCCTAACTCGAACCCTAACCCGAACCCCAACACTAACCCTAACCCTACACCTAACCCTAACCTGAACCCGAACCCGAACCCTAGACCTAACCCTAATCCTAAACCTAACCCTAATCCGAACCCGATCCCTTAACCTTATGCTAACCCTAAACCTAACCCTAAACCTAACCCTAACTTTAACTCTAACCCTAACCCTAACCTGAAACAAAACCCTAACCCTAACCCTAACCATAACACTAATCCTAACCCTAACCCGAACCCCCACCCGAACCCTAACCGTAACCCTAAACCGAACCTTAACCCTAACCCTAACCCTAACCCTAAACCGAATCAGAACCCTAACCCTAACACTAACCCTAACCCTAACACTAACCCTAACCCTAACCAAAACCCTAACAATAACACTAACCCTAAACCTAACACGAACCCTAACCCTAACCCCTAACCCTGAATCTAACCTGAACACTAACTCTAACCCTAATCCTAAGCCGAATTCTAACACTATACCTAACCCTAACCCTAAAATTAACCAAAACCCAAATCCTAACCCTAATCCTAACCCTAACACGAACCCAACCCTAACCCTAACCCTAACCCTAACCCTAACCCTAATCTGAACCCGAACCCAAGCACGAACACTAACCCTAAACCTAACCCTAAAACTAACCCGAAACCAAACACGAACACTAACCCTAACCATAAACCTAAACCTAACCATAACCCTACCCCGAACCCGAACCAGAACCCTAAACCTAACGCTAACCCTAAACCTATTCATAACCCTAAACCTAACCCTAACCCTAACCCGAACCCTAACACTAATGCTAAACCTAACCTAACCCTAATGCTAACCCTAACCCTCACCCTCACCGGAAACCGAACCCGAACCAGAACCCTAACCATAACCTTTAACCTAACACTAACCCGAACACTAATCCTAACCCTAAACCTAACCCGAACTCAAACTGAAACCGAACCCTAACCCTAACCCTAATCCGAACCCTAACTCTAACCCTAACATTAACCCTAACACTAACCCTAACACGAACCCTAACCCAACCCTAACCCTAACCCTAACCCTAACCTTAACCTAGTCCTAACCCGAACCCTAACCCTAACCCTAAGCCTACACCTAACCCTAACGGTAACCCGATCCCAAACCCGAACCCTAAACCTAACGTTAACCTAACCCTAACCCTAAACCGAACCCGAGCCCAAACCATAACTCTAATCCTAACCCTAACCTTAACTCGAACCCGAACACTAAACCTAACACTAACCCTGCTGCAACCTGCCCGGCCCCGGGCCGGCTGAGTCCCGCTCCTGCTGCCGAGCACTGCCTGCGGCACCCCTGCTGAGCGATTCCCTGCTGAGCTGTCAGTGCACGCGGGCTTGCAATCTTGCAACCCGGTTGGGCACAAAAACACAAGCCAGTCAAACTGAGACAAAGTTTTATTTAGAGAGAGGCCGTGTGCGTCCCCTAACAGGTGGGTCCGCCACGTACCTGAGCCGGGGGGGCTTCCACTTCCCCCGGAACACCCTCCTACCATCCTATTCCAGCCAATGGGAACTCTCCCATTACAAGAGTGACATGAGTAACCTGAGTCCTGAAATGGGCCCAGCTAAACAGCATGAGTCCAATTACCATATGAATGTGAATTGCTGGCTGGCAGTCATAAAATCCAAAGGTGCCTATATCAATATTTTTGCTGTGGCTCCTAACATCTGCCCCCTTCTGTTTAAATAAACAACAGGCAAATGTGGCTAGGAACCGTGCCTGTTAGGTATGTCCAATTCACATATGGTTCTTACCCGTCATGGGAAAACTGACCTTATTGCGTCAGTCTCCTGGCTTAGGTTGATACCACTGTAACCGAATCATACCCGTCACTGACTACCGGTCCAGTATATAGCCATACCTGTGTAAATGGCCTATGCACCAGTGGGGGGGTGAGGTTCTTGCCTCACCTCTGTTGGCCCCCAAATTTAACCTTCGTGCCAGTGGGGGGGTGAGGTTCTTGCCTCACCTCTGTTGGCCCCCAAAATCAGACCATCACTAGCAGAAGGGAGAAAGACGCAGAATTGCCAAGACACCAAGCCAGTTGACGGCTCCTTTGGAAACACTGGTGACACATCGGCTAAGATATTTAGTACTACCAGTTCGCTGTATCAACAAATAGAGCACAATGCATACAGGTGATACATAGTCCAGGCAAGTTGTGTAAGCAGTTCAAAGTGGAGGAGTCTATCAATATGTCCATTTCCTCCCAAAGTAAATTAAGTCCTTGATTGAGCAGTTCAAAGTGGAGGAGTCTATCAATATGTCCATTTCCTCCCAAAGTAAATTAAGTCCTTGATTGAGCAGTCTTATTGAGTTATTTTGATAGATGTATCAGTTTATACAGTTTATAGTGATATCTATCATAAAAGTTGTAGTTTGGTCTTAGTCTTCACCGGCACTGGGATGGAGATGGGAATTATGGCCATGTTGCTAAAGAGACATTATCCTGAACAGAATTATGAAATATAATGAAAAGGAAAGGTGAAAGTAAACAAACATATCTGTTAACCACCTTTAAAAGCAAAATTTAATAACAGCTGTTTACCTAAAGTAAATTAAACCATATAAGTCACGTGACTAATTTTTTTTTGAATACTTGTATCTATTTATACATGAGCGCTCCTTGTAAATGAAATATGGACATACACACATACAGACATACAACACAAAACAGTGCATACATAACATAGAACATATAAGACAATAGTAAATAAAGGCCTTGTAGCTATAGCTAGGTGAAATCTCCATTGCAATGTTTAAAAACTTTACAGTTAAAAAAAAAATAAAACACAGTCAAAAAATAAAACTGATCAGAAAAACATTAATCTAGGTTTGTATGAGCTTAAAAAATAAGGTAAAATAAAATAAAATAAAATAGAACTTTATGATGTGGGAAAAATGCAAATAATAAAATAGATATTGAAAAAGGCACCGTGGTAAATCACTGTCGCAGATGTAAGAATAGCCAGGCTAGAACTCTGGATATCAGCTGTTATGGATTTGAGTCAAATCATCTTCTTTTTCTGTAGAAATTGTTTTAGTTAATCTCTCTGGAATCCAAATTGGTTGCTGTTCCTCCTGTGGAAAAACACAGACGGAGCCCCGACTCCAGACTATTACTGGGTCTGGACCTTTCCATTGTCCTGTTAGAATATCTTTCCAAAGTACCTTAGGCTTATGTACATTTTTCGGATACATATGTCTTTCCGCAGCACTAAGTCCTGATGAATCCAAATTTAGAAAGTTTAGAGTAAAAAGGGTTATTTTAAGTTTATCTTTGGGGGATATATACCCTTTACTAATTCCCTCCTTTTGCTTTAATAAGTACATTTTTATAGTTTGATGAGCTCTTTCAACTATGCCTTGTCCCTGTGGGTTGTATGGGATTCCTGTTATATGAGTAATGCCAAATGATGAGCAAAATTGTTTAAAAGACTTGGAGGTGTAACCCGGGCCATTATCAGTTTTTAACTGTTTAGGAACACCCACAGTGGCAAAATTTTGTAAGCAATGAGCTATAACATCTTTAGTTTTTTCTCTGGGATGAAGGGAGCCCATCAAAAATCCAGAAGAAGTATCAACTGTAACATGTAAATATTTTAATTTTCCAAATTCTGGCAAGTGTGTGACGTCCATCTGCCAAATATGGTTAGGTATCAGTCCTCTAGGATTGACTCCAAGATTAACCTGTGGCAAAAATGTCACACAATTTTGACATTGTTTTATTATATGTCTGGCTTGTTCTTTAGTTATTTTAATACGTTTTTGTAAAGTATTAGCATTGACATGGAACCTTTTATGAAAATTTATAGCTTCTTCTATTGTGGAGAAAATATGTATGTCATGTGTAGATTTATCTGCTAGTTCATTACCCAAACTAAGGGCTCCAGGCAATCCTGTATGTGCTCTGATATGTCCTATAAAGAATGGATCCTTTCTATCCCAGATTAGACTTTGTATAGCAGAAAACAAAGAGAAAACAGTAGAGGAAGGAGAAATCCTACCAGCATCTTCAAGAGATACAATAGCATTAACTACATACTGACTATCAGAAAATAAATTAAATGTAGAATCTTTGAACATCATAAAAGCTTGCAATACTGCATTGAGCTCTACCTTTTGAGCTGATTGTTTGGGTACTAAAAATGTAAAAGTTTGATCAGGAGTAACTACTGCTGCTGTACCATTATTTGACCCATCAGTGAATATATTTGGAGCATTTATGATAGGGGTTTTTCTTGTCATTTTTGGAAAAACTACAGGATGCTTAGACCAAAAAGACAACAAAGGATTAGATGGCAAGTGATTATCAAATGCAACACTAGATTTACACATGATTATTGCCCAAGTATTTAACTCATTAGCTAACTCATCAATTTGATCCATAGTATATGGAGTAATAATTTTATTGGGAGAAATCCCAAACACTCCTTTTGCTGCTTTTATTCCTTTGAGTATTAATTGCCCTACAGCCTCAGGATATCTAGCAAGAATAGTATTAGGAGAATAAGGTAAATGTATCCATAATAATGGACCTTCTTGCCAAAATACCCCTGTAGGAATATTTTTTGTCGGTAGTACAATAAATAATAAAGGCAAACTTATATCAATTCTATCCAAATGCATATTTTCCATATATGTTTCAATGATTTTTAATGCCTTCCTAGCTTCAGGCGTTAACATGCGGGGTGAATTTAGATCTGATGGACCTTTTAGAATATCAAATAAAGGTCCTAATTCTCCTGTTGGTATGCCTAGATAAGGCCTTATCCAATTTATATCTCCCAATAACTTTTGAAAGTCATTAAGTGATTTGAGTTGATCTACTCGTATTTGAATTTTTGGTGGACGGACCATGGTTGAGGATAATAGAACTCCTAAATAATTAATTGGAAGATTTAATTGTACTTTAACTATTGCTATCTCTAGATTATAATTCTTTAATAAGTTTGTAAGCGTGGCATAACATTCTAGCAATGTGTTTTTATCTTTATGTGCCATTAACACATCATCCATATAGTGAAATATCTGTAGTTCAGGGTTTTGATTTCTAAGTGGCTGGATTGCTTTATCAACATAAATTTGGCACAAAGTTGGGCTGTTAGCCATCCCTTGAGGGAGTACTTTCCATTCATATCTCTGATCAGGACCTTCATGATTCAGTGCAGGGATAGTAAATGCAAAATGTGGACTATCCTCGGGATGAATTGGAATTGAGAAGAAACAATCTTTAATATCTATAGCTAGAACATGCCAGGTTTTTGGTAGAGCAGACAATTGGGGAATCCCTGATTGAGCAGGTCCCATAATAACCATCTCATTATTAATGGCTCTCAAATCTTGTAATAATCTCCATTTACCAGATTTCTTTTTAATAACAAAAATGGGAGTATTATGGGGAGATACGGAAGGTTGTATATGTCCTTCCGCTAATTGCTGTTTGACCAGATCATGGGCTACTTTTATCTTTTCTTTAGTTAGGGGCCACTGAGGAACCCACACTGGTCTTTCTGATTTCCAAGTAATTTTGATTGTCTCAGTGGCCCTTTTTGAAAACCCAATCCATGTTTATTTATCTCTTGATCTATTTGAATTGGTGCTGTTATATCTTGTTCTTGATCTCTTAATCTCTTTTCTTTTCTAAAGCCTTGTTTTGCCCTAGTAGTGGGCGCGTTAGGATTGACATTATTTGTTAATGTCAATCCTAATTGATCTAGGACGTCTCGTCCCCATAAATTTATGGGGAGATGGTCCAATACATAGGGCTGTATAGTTCCTTCACATCCTTCAGGATCCCTCCAATCTAATACCATTGCACTTCTATGGGGATTAGTTGCCACTCCTAGGCCTCTAAGCGTTTGGGTCGCTTGCTGTAATGGCCAATGCTTAGGCCATTCCTGGCGAGATATGATGCTGAGGTCAGCGCCTGTGTCCAGCAGTCCATTAAAATCATGTCCTTGAATATTTAATTTTAGCATAGGGCGAGAATCTAAATTTAAAGATAGCATAGCCCAATCTACACCTGTGGAGCCTAATCCCTTGGAACCTCTTTCTACATTACAACTGGAAAATTTATCATGTAGGCTTGGTATTATTAATAACTGTGCTATTCTATCTCCTGATGAAATTACTGATATACCTCTTGGAGAACTAGCTATAATTTTTATTTCACCCTCATAATCGGGATCAATTACCCCAGGACTTATCATAAGTCCTTTAAGTGTAGAAGAACTGCGTCCTAATAATAAGCCTACTGTTCCCTGGGGAAGAGGTCCTTTTACTCCTGTGGGAATGATTTGAACTCCCATCTCTGGAGTTAATACTGCTCTGGCAGAGGCACAGATGTCCAACCCTGCGCTCCCTCTAGTCTGTCTGATGAGGGATCTAATGGATAATGCGTCCTGGGCACCACCTTGATGGTGCTGTTGGGTTCCTCCATTGCCCCGTATATTTGTGGTTTTGGGCCCCGGGGCATTGGGCCCTCCAATTCGTTTTTTGACAACGGGGCCTGATACCTTTCTCCACGATATCGTGGGTAGACACTTGGTCTTTGTCCATTTTTTGATAACGGAATACCCTCTATGGTGGTTTGAGAATGGCATTCATTAGCCCAAAGTCTCCCTCTATGGCATCGTGGGCAAATACCCGGGATTCTACTCTTTTGATACTTAGCTTTGTTAAACCCTCCTCCTATGGGGCAATTTCTTTTAAAATGCCCTTCTTGATTGCAATTATAGCATGTTTTTGGCTTGGTACTTAAAGCCTGTTTTACTTCAGCTGCCATGACTTGTCCTTGTTCATTAATGTCTCTACATAATTTAATATATGTGTTTAAATCTTCCTGTTTCCACGGTCTAATGACTTCTTTGCAGCAACGATTTGCTTGATCGTAAGCCAGTTGTTTTATAAATGGCATTGCCTGTTCTGTGTTTTCAAATGTCTCAGAGGCTGCTTCAATAAGTCTAGCTACAAAGTCAGCGTAGGGCTCATTAACTCCTTGTATTATCTTAGATAGTTGACCTTGAAAATCCCCTTGTCCCTTCAAAGTTTTCCATGCCTTAATTGCATTTATAGCGATCTGAGCGTATACACCAGGATCATATCTGAGCTGTTGCATCTGCCCTTCAAATTCTTCTTTCCCCAGTAACATTTTCAGGTCTCGTTCAGGGTAACCTGCTTCTGCATTTCGCCTAGCTGTCTCCTTGCAAAATTCCTCATTGGCAATTTTCCATAATAAATATTGTCCTCTATTTAGCACAGAATTACACACGTTAGCCCAATCTGTTGGTGTTAAGTTCCAGCTGGTAATAGATTCGACCATACTGACTGTGAAGGGAGCGGCCGGGCCGTAGGTTGCTACAGCTTCCTTTAATTGCTTTATTATTTTGAAATCTAAGGCACGGTAAGCTCATTCTCTTTCTTCTCCCTGCTCAACTACAGGGCATGCTAGTTTTTGGGGTCCCGCCTCAGGATTCCGTTCATCATCTATGGAGGCAGGTAAAGCTGTTGGTTGAATTATGCCCTCTGGTGGTGGAACGGAGTTAGTAGCAGCCTCCCTATCTGACGACCGTTTTTTCCCTGAGCTTGCCTTGTTCAAATTTTCTTCTATCTGACTAGCTTGAGAGACCTTTTGTTTTGCTTGACCTAATATGTTTTCTGCCATGGCCTGGACCTCTAACAATTTACTTAACAGTTTTTCGGTTTGTTTTTTACTAGATTCTAATCTACTATAAAGGTAACATAACCCAATAAGATAGGATAGAAGAAAGCCAAAACAGAATGAAACAGAAACGGAGAGGAGGAAAATGATTATGTCAATTTTCTCTCTCTCAGGGCCGAATAACTTCAAACCTTGAGTTAACCATTTTTCCCAATTCGCTTGAAAAAATTGTAAGGCTAGAGAGCCTGAAATAAAAGCAGAATAAATCAAAACAGAAATACCCATTCTGTCGCCTTTCCTTAGGGGCGAGCGATATTACTCACCTTTAAATTTTGGGCGTTCCCAGTACAGGGCCACCAAAATGCCGCAACCTGCCCGGCCCCGGGCCGGCTGAGTCCCGCTCCTGCTGCCGAGCACTGCCTGCGGCACCCCTGCTGAGCGATTCCCTGCTGAGCTGTCAGTGCACGCGGGCTTGCAATCTTGCAACCCGGTTGGGCACAAAAACACAAGCCAGTCAAACTGAGACAAAGTTTTATTTAGAGAGAGGCCGTGTGCGTCCCCTAACAGGTGGGTCCGCCACGTGTGTGTTCTACCTGAGCTGGGGGGGCTTCCACTTCCCCCGGAACACCCTCCTACCATCCTATTCCAGCCAATGGGAACTCTCCCATTACAAGAGTGACATGAGTAACCTGAGTCCTGAAATGGGCCCAGCTAAACAGCATGAGTCCAATTACCATATGAATGTGAATTGCTGGCTGGCAGTCATAAAATCCAAAGGTGCCTATATCAATATTTTTGCTGTGGCTCCTAACAAACCCTAAACCTAAACCTAAATCTAACCCTAACCCTAACCCTAACCCGATCCCAATTCCTAACCCTAACCCTAACCCTAACACTAATCCTAAACCTAACCCTAACCCTAACCCTAAACCGAACCCGAACCTGAAACCTCACCCTAACCCTAACCCTCACTTAACCCTAATCCTTAAAATAATCCTAACCCTTACCCGAACACGAACCCGAACCCAAAACCTAACCCTAACACGAACTAGAACCCTAACCCTAACCCTAACCCTAATCCTAAACCGAATGCTAACACTAACACTAACCCTAACACGAACCCCAACCCGAACACGAACCGTAACCTTAAAACTAAACCTAATCTGAAACCTAACCCTATCTCTAAACCTAACACTAACCCTAACCCTAACCCTAACCCTAACCCTAAACCTAACCCGAACCATAACACTAACCCGAAACCAAACCCTAATCCGAACCCGAACTAGAACACAACACTAACCCTAACACTAACCCTATCCCTAACCCTCAAACCTAACCCTAACCCTAACCCAAATCCTAACCCTAACCCTAACACTAACCGGAATTCCACCCCTTAGCGGAACCCTAATCCGAACACTAACCCGAAGCCTAACCCTAACCCTAAGCCTAACCCTAAACCTAACCCGACCCGAAACCTAACCCTAACCCTAACCCTAACCCAAACCCTAACAATAACCCTAACACTAATCCTAAACCTAAACCTATCCCTAACCCTAAACGGAAACCTAACCCTAACCCTAACCCTAACCCTAACGTGAACACTAACTCTAAACCTAATCCTAAGCCGAATCCTAACCCTAAACCTAACCCTAACCCTAACCCTAACCCGAAGCAGAGCCCTAACCCTAACCCTAACTTTAACTCTAACCCTAACCCTAACCCGAACGATAACCCTAACCCTAAACCTAACCCTAAACCTTACCCTAACCCTAATCCTAACCCAAACCCGAACCCTAACACTAACACTATCCCTAAACTTAAAGTTAACCGAACAAGAACCCGAAACCGAACCCTAACCCTAAACCTAAACCTAACCCTAACTCTAACCAGAACATGAACCCAAACATTAACACTAACCCTAAACCTATCCCGAACCCGAACCGTAACACTAACCCTAACCCGAACCCTAACACTAACCCAAAAACTAACCCAACCTTAAACCTTACCCTAACCCTAACCCGAACCCCAACCCTAACACTAACACTATCCCTAAACCTAAACTTAACCCGAACAAGAACCCGAACCCTAACCCTAACCCTAACCCGAACCCTAAAACTAACCCTACCACTAACCCGAACCCGAACACTAACCTTAACCCTAACCCTAACCCTAACCCGAACCCGAAACCTAAAGATAACCCCAAACCTAACTCTAACTTTAATCTGAACACGAACCCGAACACTAAGACTAACCCTAACCCGAACCCGAACCCTAAACTTAACCTTAACCCTAATCCTAAACCTAATCCTAAACCTCACCCGAACCCGAAACTGAACCCTAACCCTAACCCTAACCCTAACCATAACCCGAACCCTAACCCTAACCCAAACACTAACCCTAACCCTAAACCTAACCCGAACTCAAACTGAACCCGAAGCCTAACCCTAACCCTAACCCGAAACCTAGCACTAACCCTAACACTAATACTAACCCGAACCCGAACCCTAACCCTAACCCTAATCTTAATCCTAACCCTACCATGAACCCTAACCCTAACCCTATCCCTACATCTAACCCTAAACCTAACCCGATCCCAAACCCGAACCCTAACCCTAACCTTAAACCTAACCCTATCCCTAAACCGAACCCGAACCCAAACCCGAAGCCTAACCCTAATCCTAACCCTAACCTTAACCCGAACCCGAACACTAAACCTAATCCTAACCCTAACCCTAAACGAACCCGAACCCTAACCCTAACCCTAACCCTAATTCTAAACTGAAGGCTAACACTAACACTAACCCTAACAGGAACCCCAACCGGAACACGAACCGTAAGCTTAACCCTAAAACCTAATCCGAGCCCTAACAATACCTCTAAACCTAACCCTAACCCTACCCTAAACCTAAACCTAACCCGAACCCGAACCCTAACCCTAAACCTAACCCTAAACCTAACCTAACCCTAACAATAACCTTAAGCTTAATCTTAACCCTAACCCGAAACGGAAAACTAACCCTAACCCTAACCCCAACACGAACCCGAACCCGAACCCGAACCCTAACGCTAAGCCTAACCCTAACCCTAAACCGAACCCAAACCCTAACCCTAACCCTAACACTAACCCTAACCCTAACCAAAACCCTAACAATAACACTAACCCTAAACCTAACCTGAACCCTAACCCTAATCCTAACCCTAAATCTAACCTGAACACTAACTCTAATGCTAATCCGAACCCGAACTCTAACCCTAAACCTAACCTAACCTTAACACTAACCCGAACCCGAACCCTAATCCGAACCCGAACTAGAACACAACACTAATCCTAACACTAACCCTATCCCTAACCCTAAACCCTAACCCTAACCCGAACCCTAACACTAACCCTAACCTGATCCCAATCCCTAACCCTAACCCTAACCCTAATACTAATCCTAACCCTAACCCTAACCCGTACCCTAACCGTAACCCGAACCTGAACCCGAAAACTAACCCTAACCCTAACCCTCACCCTAACCCTAATCCTAAAAATAATCCTAACCCTTACCCGAACCCGAACCCGAAACCTTACCCTAACCCTAACCTTAATCCTAACCCTAACCCGAAC
This sequence comes from Urocitellus parryii, assembly GCF_045843805.1. NCBI lineage: Eukaryota > Metazoa > Chordata > Mammalia > Rodentia > Sciuridae > Urocitellus > Urocitellus parryii. Next base: position 37,276 of record NW_027552798.1, on the reverse strand, counting down.
CCTAACACTAACCCTAACCTGATCCCAATTCCTAACCCTAACCCTAACCCTAATACTAATCCTAAACCTAACCCTAACCCGTACCCTAACCCTAACCCAAACCTGAAACCCGAAAACTAATCCTAACCCTAACCCTCACCCTAACCCTAATCCCTAAAAATAATCCTAACCCTTACCCGAACCCGAACCCGAAACCAAACCCTAACCTAACCAAAACCCGAACTCTAACCCTAACCCTAACCCTAATCCTAAACCGAACTCTAACCCTAACACTAACCCTAACAAGAACTCCAACCCGAACATGAACCATAACCTTAACCCTAACCCTAACCCGAACCCTAACCCTAACCCTACACCTAACCCTAACCCGAACCTGAACCTGAACCCGAACCCTAGACCTAACCCTAATCTTAACCCTAACCCTAGTTCGAACCCGATCCCTTAACCTTATGCTAACCCTAAACCTAACCCTAAAACTAACCCTAAACTTAACTCTAACCCTAACCCTAACCCGAACCCAAACCCTAACCCTAACCCTAACCTTAAAACTAAACCTAAACCTAAACCAAACCCCAACCCGAACCCTAACCGTAACCCTAAAACGAACCTTAACCCTAACCCTAACCCTAACCCTAAACCGAATCAGAACCCTAACCCTAACACTAACCCTAACACTAACCCTAACCCTAACCAAAACCCTAACAATAACACTAAACCTAAACCTAACCCGAACCCTAACCCTAACCCTAACCCTGAATCAAACCTGAACACTAACTCTAACCCTAATCGTAACCCGAACCCTAACCCTAAACCTAACCCTAAACCTAACCCGAACCCTAACCCTAACCCTAACCCTAAATCTAACATGAACACTAACTCTAACGCTAATCCTAACCCGAACCCTAACCAGAAACCTAACCCTAAACCTAACACTAACCCGAACCCGAACCCTAATCCGAACCCGAACTAGAACACAACCCTAACCCTAACCCTAACCCGATCCCTAACCCTAAACCCTAACCCTAACCCGAACCCTAACCCTAACCCTAACACTAACCTGTACCCTATACCTTACCCGAACACTAATCCGAACCCTAACCCTAAGCCTAACCCTAACCTGAACCCTAACCCTAAGCCTTACCCTAACCCTAACCCAAACACTAACCCTAACCCTAAACCTAACCCGAACTCAAACTGAACCCGAACCCTAACCCTAACCCTAATCCAAAACCTAACACTAACCCTAACACGAACCCCAACCCGAACACGAACGGTAACCTTAACCCTAAAACTAATCCGAACCCTAATCCTACCTCTAAACCTAACACTAACCCTAACCCTAACCCTAACCCTAAACCTAAACCTAAACCGAACCCGAACCCGAACCCGAACCCTAACCCTAACCCTAACCCTAACCTAACCCTAAAAATAACCTTAAGCCTAATCTTAACTCTACCCGAAATGGAAAACTAACCATAACCCTAACCCCATCCCGAACCCGAACCCGAACCTGAACCTTAACACTAAGCCTAACCCTAACCCAAACCCAAACCCTAACCCTAACCCTAACACTAACCCTACCCTAACCAAACCCTAACAATAACACTAACCCTAAACCTAACCCGAACCCTAACCCTAAGCCTATCCCTAAATCTAACCTGAACACTAACTCTAACGCTAATCCGAACCCGAACCCTAACCCTAAACCTAACCCTAACCCTAATACTAACCCGAACCCGAACCCTAATCCGAACGCGAACTAGAACACAACCCTAACCCTAACACTAACCCTATCCCTAACCCTAAACCCTAACCCTAACCCGAACCCGAAACCTAACCCTAACCCTCACCTTAATCCCAACCCTAACCCGAACCCTAACCCTAAGCCTAAACCGATCTCAATCCCTAACCCTAACCCTAACCCTAATACTAATCCTAACCCTAACCCTAACCCTAACCCTAACCCTACACCTAACCCTAACCCGAACCTGAACCAGAACCCGAACCCTAGACCTAACCCTAATCCTAAACCTAACCCTAATCCGAACCCGATCCCTAAACCTTATGCTAACCCTAAACCTAACCCTAAACCTAACCGTAACTTTAACTCTAACCCTAACCCTAACCCGAAACCAAACCCTAACCCTAACCCTAACCATAACACTAATCCTAACCCTAACCCGAACCCCAACCCGAACCCTAACCATAACCCTAAACCGAACCTTAACCCTAACCCTAACCCTAACCTTAAACCGAATCAGAACCCTAACGCTAACCCTAACACTAACCCTAACCCTAACCAAAACCCTAACAATAACACTAACCCTAAACCTAACCCGAACCCTAACCCTAACCCTAACCCTGAATCTAACCTGAACACTAACTCTAACCCTAATCCTAAGCCGAATCCTAACCCTAAACCTAACCCTAACCCTAAATCTAACCCAAACCCGAACCCTAACCCTAGCCCTAACCCTAACCCGAACCCAACCCTAACCCTAACCCTAACACTAACCCTAATCCGAACCCGAACCCAAGCAGGAACTATAACCCTAACCCTAACCCTAAAATTAACCCGCAACGGAACACGAACCCTAACCCTAACTATAAACCTAAATCTAACCATAACCCTATCCCGAACCCAAACCCGAACCCTAAACCTAACGCTAACCCTAAAACTAATCATAACCCTAACCCTAACCCTAACCCTAATCCAAACCCTAACACTAATGCTAAACCTAACCTAACCCTAACGCTAATCCTAAACCTCACCCGAACCCGAAACCTAAACTTAACCCTAACCCTAACACTAACCCTAATGCTAACCCTAATCCTAAACCTAACCCGAACTCAATCTGAAACCGAACCCTAACCCTAAACCTAACCCGAACCCTAACACTAAACCTAACACTAACCCGAACATTAACCCTAACCCTAACCTTAACCCTAACCCTAACCTTAACCTTAACCTAGTCCTAACCCGAACCCTAAACCTAACCCTAACCCGAACCCTAACACTAACCCTAACACTAACCCTAACACGAACCCTAACCCTAACCCTAACCCTAACCTGAACCTAGTCCTAACCCGAACCCTAACCCTAACCCTAACCCTACACCTAACCCTAATGGTAACCCGATCCCAAACCCGAAAACTAAACCTAACATTAAACCTAACCCTAATCCTAAACCGAACCCGAGCCCGAAACATAACACTAATGCTAACCCTAACCTTAACTCGAACCCGAACACTAAACCTAACACTAACCCTAAACCTAAACCTAAATCAAACCAAAAACCTAACCCTAACCTGATCCCAAACCCTAACCCTAACCCTAACCCTAACACTAATCCTAAACCTAACCCTAACCCGTACCCTAACCCTAACCCTAAACCGAACCCGAACCTGAAACCTCACCCTAACCCTAACCCTCACTTAACCCTAATCCTAAAAATAATCCTAACCCTTACCCGAACACGAACCTGAACCCAAAACCTAACCCTAACACGAAGTAGGACCGTAACCCTAACCCTAACCCTAATCCTAAACCGAACGCTAACACTAACACTAACCCTACCAAGAACCCCAAAATGAAACGTAACCTTAAACCTACCCCTAACCCGAACTGTAACCCTAACCCGAACCATACACCTAACCCTAACCCGAAACCTAACCCGAACCCTAGACCTAACCCTAACCCAAACCCTATCCTGAACCCGAACCCGAAAACTAAACCTAACCCTAACCCTAACACTGACCCTAATCCTAACCCTAATCCTAACCCTAACAATAACGCTAACACTAACCCTAATCTTAACCCTAATCCTAACCCTCACCCTAACCCGATCCCGAACACTAACCCTAAACCTAACCCTAACCCTAATCCTCACCCGAACCCGAAACCTAACCCTAACCCTAACCCTAACACTAACCCTAATCCTAACCTAATCCTTACCCTCACCCTCAACCGATCCCGAACCCGATTCCTAACCCTAACACTTACCCTAACCCTAACCCTAACCCGAACCCCAACCCTAACACTAACACTAACCCTAAACCTAAACTTAACACGAACAAGAACCCGAACACGAACCCTAACCCTAACCCTAAACCGAACCCTAACCCGAACCCTAACTCTAATCCTAATCTTAATCCGAACCCTAACCCGAACCCTAACCCTACACCTAACCGTAACCCGAACCCAAACCCGAATCCTAAACCTAACCCTAAACCTAACCCTAACCCTAAACCGAAACCGAACCCGACCCCGACCCTTAACCCTAATCTTAACCCTAAACCTAACCCGAACCCGAACACTAAACCTAACGCTAACCCTAAATCTAAACCTAAATCTAACCCTAACCCTAACCCTAAACCTAACCCTAACCCGAACCCATACCCTAACGCTAACACTAACCCTAACACTAATCCTCACCCTAAACTGAACCCGAACCCTAACACTAACCCTAACCGTAACCCTAACCTGAACCCGAAAATTCCCCTAACCCTAACCCTCACCTAAACCTAATCGTAACATATTCCTGACATTTACCCGAACCGGAACCCGAACCCAAACACGAACCCTAACCCTAACCCTAAAACTAACCCTAACCCTAAACCGAACACGAACCCGAATGCGAACCCTAACCCTAATCCTAACTCTGTACCTAACCTGAACCCGAACACTAAACCTAACGCTAACCCTAAACCCAACCCTATCCCTAACCCTAACCCTAACTGAACCCGAACCCTAACCCTAACCCTAACCCTAATTCTAAACCAAACCCTAACACTAACACTAACCCTAACACGAACCCCAACCCGAACACGAACCGTAACCTTAACCTGAAACCTAATCCGAACCCTAACCCTACCTCTCAACCTAACACTAATCCTAACCCTAACCCTAACCCTAAACCTAAACCTAATCCGAACCCGAACCCTAATCCTAACCCTAACCCTAACCCTAACCCTACCCTTAAGCCTAATCCTAACCCTAACCCTAACCCTAACCCTGACACTAACCCTAACCCTAACCAAAACCCTAACAATAACACTAACCCTAAACCTAACCCGAACCCTAACTTTAACCCTAATTCTAAATATACCCTGAACACTAACTCTAACCCTAATCCTAACCCAAACCCTAACCCTAAAACTAACCCTAACCCTAACCCTAACCCGAACCCGAACCCTAACCTTTAACCCTAACCCTAATCCTGACCCTAATCCTAACCCGCAAAAGAAACCCGAACACGAACCTGACCCCGAAACATAACCATAATCCTTACCTTAACCCTAATCATAACCCGAACCCTAACCATAACCCAAACACTAATCCTAACCCTAAACTTAACCCGAACCCAAACTGACCCCGAACCCTAACCCTAACCCGACCAGAACCCTAACCCTAACCGTAAACCTAACCCTCACCCTAATGCTAACCCTAATCCTGACACTGACCAGAACCTAAACCCGAACCCGAACCCTAACCCTAACCCTTACCCTAACCCTACCCCTAACCCGAACCCTAAAGCTAACCCTAACCCTTACCCTAACCCTAACCCTAAACCTACCTCGAAACCTAACATTAACTCTAACCCTAACCCTAACCCGAACCCCAACCCGAACCCTACCCTAACCCTAACCCTAACCCTAACCTTAAGCCTAAACGAAACACGAAACCTTATCCTAAACCTAACCCCAACCCGAACCCGAAATCAAACCCGAACCCTAACCCTAAGCCTAACCCTAACCCTGACCCTAACCCGAAGCCTTACACTAACCCTAACACTAACACGAACCCTAACCCTAACCCTAACCCTAACCCGAACCCGAAACCTAAAACTCACCCTAAACCTAACCCTAACTCTAACTGGAACCCGAACCCGAATACTAACACTAACCCTAACCCTAACCCGAACCGGAACCCTAACCCTATCCCTAACCCAATTCCTAACCCTAATCCTAACCCTCATCCGAACCCGAATCTGAACCCGAACCACAACCCTAACCCTTACCCTAACTCTAACCCTAATCCGAACCCTAACCCTAACCCTAACACTAACCCTAACCCTAAACCTAACCCGAACCCAAACTAAACCCGATCCCTAACTGTAACCCTAACCCGAACCCGAACACTAACCCTAACACTAACGCTAATCCGAACCCTAACCCTAACCCTAACCTTAATCATAACCCTAACTCGAACCCTAAACCTAAACCTAATCCTAAACCAAACGCGAACCCTGAAAACTAACAATAAAAATGGTTACAGCAAACGAAAGTTTTAATCAAGAAGAACGAAATTTGGTGAGCCAAGTGGGAATGGTGTACTGATCATTACCTGAAAGTATCATCAAGATTGGGTGAAAAAATGTTTGCTGAGATTTCAGGAAACTCGTAGTTTTGAGGAAGCTTGGCAACCCCTTTCAATGAAAGTGATTTTCCTCAGTCTCTGCTTGGGGCTATATCAATAGGAAACAAACAATAGATATAGAACTTGGAACTACTTTATTGTGCACAGTTTCAAATAGCTAGCAGAAACCGTGTTTGATTTAGAGTTCCAACTACATGTATCCATATAGCAGAAATCAGAGTGAAACCTAGAAATGAAAACGGTCACAGCAAAGCAACGGTTTAACCTAGAAGAACGAAATTTGGTGAGCCAAGTGGGATTGGTGTACTGATCATTACATGAAAATATCATCAAGATTGGGTGAAAAAATGTTTGTTGAGATTTCAGGAAACTCGTAGATTTGGGGAAGCTTGGCAACCGATTTCAATGAAAGTGATTTTCGCCTGTCTCTGCATAGGGTACATCAATAGGAAACAAACCATAGACATAGAACGTGGAACTACTTTATTGTGTCAAGTTTCAAAGAGCTAGCACAAACCGTGTTTGTTTTAGGGTTCCAACTACATGTATCCATATAGGAGAAAACAGAGTGAAACCTAAAAATGAAAACGGTCACAGCAAACGAACGGTTAACCTACTAGAACGAAATTTGTTGAGCCAAGTGGGAATGGTGTACTGATCATTAACTGAAAGTATCATCAAGATTGGGTGAAAAAATGTTTGCTGAGAATTCAGGAAACTCGTAGTTTTGAGGAAGCTTGGCAAGCCCTTTCAATGAAAGTGATTTTCCTCAATCTCTGCTTGGGGCTATATCAATAGGAAACAAACAATAGATATAGACCTTGGAACTACTTATTGTGCACAGTTTCAAATAGCTAGCAGAAACCGTGTTTGATTTAGAGTTCCAACTACATGTATCCATATACCAGAAATCAGAGTGAAACCTAGAAATGAAAACGGTCACAGCAAAGCAACGGTTTAACCTAGAAGAACGAAATTTGGTGATACAAGTGAGATTGGTGTACTGATCATTACATGAAAATATCATCAAGATTGGGTGAAAAAATGTTTGCTGAGATTTCAGGAAACTCGTAGTTTTGAGGAAGCTTGGGATCCCCTTTCAATGAAAGTGATTTTCCTCAGTCTCTGCTTGGGGCTATATCAATAGGAAACAAACAATAGATATAGAACTTGGAACTAATTTATTGTGCACAGTTTCAAATAGCTAGCAGAAACCGTGTTTGATTTAGAGTTCCAACTACATGTATCCATATAGCAGAAATCAGAGTGAAACCTAGAAATGAAAACGGTCACAGCAAAGCAACGGTTTAACCTAGAAGAACGAAATTTGTTGAGCCAAGTGGGAATGGTGTACTGATCATTACATGAAAATATCATCAAGATTGGGTGAAAAAATGTTTGTTGAGATTTCAGGAAACTCGTAGATTTGGGGAAGCTTGGCAACCGATTTCAATGAAAGTGATTTTCGCCTGTCTCTGCATAGGGTACATCAATAGGAAACAAACCATAGACATAGAACTTGGAACTACTTTACTGTGTCAAGTTTCAAAGAGCTAGCACAAACCGTGTTTGTTTTAGGGTTCCAACTACATGTATCCATATAGGAGAAAACAGAGTGAAACCTAAAAATGAAAACGGTCACAGCAAACGAACGGTTTAACCTACTAGAACGAAATTTGTTGAGCCAAGTGGGAATGGTGTACTGATCATTAACTGAAAGTATCATCAAGATTGGGTGAAAAAATGTTTGCTGAGATTTCAGGAAACTCGTAGTTTTGAGGAAGCATGGCAACCCCTTTCAATGAAAGTGATTTTCCTCTGTCTCTGCTTGGGGCTATATCAATAGGAAACAAACAATAGATATAGAACTTGGAACTACTTTATTGTGCACAGTTTCAAATAGCTAGCAGAAACCGTGTTTGATTTAGAGTTCCAACTACAAGTATCCATATAGCAGAAATCAGAGTGAATCCTAGAAATGAAAACGGTCACAGCAAAGCAACGATTTAACCTAGAAGAACGAAATTTGGTGAGCCAAGTGGGATTGGGGTAGTGACCATTACATGAAAATATCATCAAGATTGGGTGCAAAAATATTTGCTGAGATTTCAGGAAACTCGTAGTTTTGAGGAAGCTTGGCAACCCCTTTCAATGAAAGTGGTTTTCCTCAGTCTCTGCTTGGGGCTATATCAATAGGAAACAAACCATAGACATAGAACTTGGAACTACTTTATTGTGTCAAGTTTCAAAGAGCTAGCACAAACCGTGTTTGTTTTAGGGTTCCAACTACATGTATCCATATAGGAGAAAACAGAATGAAACCTAAAATGAAAACGGTCACAGCAAACAAACGGTGTAACCTATTAGAACGAAATTTGTTGAGCCAAGTGGGAATGGTGTACTGATCATTAACTGAAAGTATCATCAAGATTGGGTGAAAAAATGTTTGCTGAGATTTCAGGAAACTCGTAGATTTGAGGAAGCTTGGCAACCCCTTTCAATTAAAGTGATTTTCGCCAGGCTCTGCATCGGGCTACAACAATAGGAAACAATCCATTCAGATAGAACGTGGAACTATTATATTGTGTGAAGTTTCAAAGAGCTAGCAGAAACCGTGTTTGATTTGAGTTCTAACTACATGTATCCATGTAGAAGAAAACAGTGTGAAACCTAAAAATGAAAACGGTCACAGCAAACTAACGGTTTATCCTAGAAGAACGAAATTTGGTGAGCCAAGTGGGAATGACGTACAGATCATGAGCTGAAGTTATCATCAAGATTGGGTGAAAAAATGTTTGCTGAGATTTCAGGAAACTCGAAGTTTTGGGGAAACTTGGCAATCCCTTTTAATGAAAGTGATTTTCACCTGTCTCTGCATAGGTTACATCAATAGGAAACAAACCATAGATACAGAACTTGTAACTACTTTATTGTGTCAAGTTTCAAAGAGCTAGCACAACTGTGTTTGATTTAGTGTTCCAACTACATGTATCCATATAGGAGAAAACAGAGTGAAACCTAAAAACAAAAACGGTCACAACAAATGATCAGTTTAACCTAGAATAACGAAATTTGGTGAGCCACGTGGGAATGATGTACTGATCATTACGTGAAAGTGTAATCAAGATTGGGTGAAAAAATGTTTGCTGAGATTTCATGAAACTCGTAGATTTGGGGAAGCTTGGCAACCCCTTTCAATGAAAGTGATTTTCACCAGTCTCTGCATAGGGCTATATCAATAGGCAAGAAACCATAGAGATAGAACATGGAACTACTTTATTGTGCACAGTTTCAAAGAGCTAGCACAAACCGTGTTTGATTTAGAGTTCCAAATACGTGTATCCATATAGGAGAAAACATTGTGAAACCTAAAAATGAAAAGCGTCAGAGCAAACGAACGGTTAAACCTAGAAGAACGAAATTTGGTGAGCCAAGTGGGAATGATGTACTGATCATTACCTGAAAGTATCATCAACATTGGGTGCAAAAATGTTTGCTGAGATTTCAGGAAACTCGTAGTTTTGAGGAAGCTTGGCAACACCTTTCAATGAAAGTAATTTTCCTCAGTCTCTGCTTCGGGCTATATCAATAGGAAACAAACCATAGGTATAGAACTTGGAACTACTTAATTGTGCATAGATTCAAACAACTAGCACAAACCATGTTTGACTTAGAGTTCCAAAAACGTGTATCCATATAGGAGAAAACATTGTGAAACCTAAAAATGAAAACGGTTACTGCAAACGAACGGTTTAACCTAGAAGATCGAAATTTTGTGATACAAGTGAGATTGGTGTACTGATCATTACCTGAAAATATCATCAAGATTGGGTGAAAAAATGTTTGCTGAGATTTCATGAAAATCATAGTTTTGAGGAAGCTTGGCAACCCCTTTAACTGAAAGTGATTTTCCTCAGTCTCTGCTTGGTACTATATCAATAGGGAACACACCATAGAAATAGAACTTGGAACTACTTTATTGTTTCAAATTTTAAATGCCTAGCACAAACCGTGTTTGGTATAGAGTTCCTAGTACCTGTATCCATATAGGAGAAATCAGAGTGAATCCTATAATTGATAATGGTCACTGCAAACGAACAGTTTAACCTAGAAGAACGAAATTTGGTGAGTCAAGTTGGATTGGTGTACTGATTATTACCTGAAAGTATCATCAAGATTGGGTGAAAAAATGTTTGCTGATATTTCAGGAAACTCGTAGTTTTGCGGAAGCTTGGAAACCCCTTTCAATGAAAGTGATTTTCGCCAGAGTCTGCACAGGGGTCCATCAATAGGAAACAATCCATAGAGATAGAACTTGGAACTACTTTATTGTGCATAGTTTCAAAGAGCTAGCACAAACCGTGTTTGATTTAGAGTTCCAACTACATGTATCCATATAGGAGAAAAGAGAGTGAAGCATAAAAATGATAATGGTCACTGCAAACGAACGGTTTTACCTAGAAAAACGAAAATTTTTAAGCCAAGTGGGAATGGGGGTACTGATCATTACATGAAAGTATAATGAAGATTGGGTGAAGAAATGTTTGCTGAGATTTCAGGAAACTCGTAGTTTTGGTGAAGTTTGGCAAACCCTTTCAATGAAAGTGAATTTCCTCAGTCTCTTCTTGGTACTTTATCAATAGTGAACAAACCATAGTAATAGAACTTGGAACTACTTTATTGTTGCAAGTTTCAAAGAGCTAGCACAAACCATGTTTGATATAGAGTTCCTACTACATGTATCCATATAGGAGAAAACAGAGTGAAACCTAAACATGAAAACCGTTACTGCAAAGGAATGGTTTAACCTAGAAGAACGAAATGTGGTGAGCCAAGTGGGATTGGTGTACTGATCATTAACTGAAAGTATCATCAAGACTGGGTGAGAAAATGTTTGCTGAGCTTTCAGGAAACTCGTAGTTTTGGGGAAGCTTGGCAATCTCTTTCAATGAAAGTGATTTTCCTCAGTCTCTGCTTGGTGTTATATCAATAGGAAACAAACGATAGAGATAGAACTTGGAACTACTTTATTGTGCATAGTTTCAAAGATCTAGCACAAACCGTGTTTGATTTAGAGTTCGAACTACATGTATCCATGTAGGAGAAAATAGAGTGAAACCTAAAAATGATAACTATCACTGGAAACCATCGGTTGAACCTAGAAGAACGAAATTTGGTGAGCCAAGTGGGATTGGTGTACTGATCATTACCTGGAAGTATCATCAAGATTGGGTGAAAAAATGTTTGCTGAGATTTCAGGAAACTCGTAGTTTTAGGGAAGCTTGGCAACCCCTTTAAATGAAAGTGATTTTCGCCACTCTCTACTTAGGGCTACTTCTATAGGAAACATACCATATAGATAGAACTAGGAACTACTTTATTGGGTCCAGATTCAAAGAGCTAGCACAAACCGTGTTTGATTTAGAGTTCCAACTACATGTGTCCATATAGGAGAAAACAGAGTGAAACCTAAAAATGAAAACTGTCACAGCAAACGAACGGTTTAACCTAGAATAACGTAATTTGTTGAGCCATGTGGGATTGGTGTACTGATCATTACCTGAAAGTATCTTCAAGATTGGGTGAAAAAATGTTTGCTGTGATTTCAGGAAACTCGTAGTTTTGGGGAAGCTTGGCAACCCCTTTCAATGAAAGTGATTTTCCTCAGTCTCTGCTTGGTACTATATCAATCGGAAACAAACCATAGTGATAGAACTTCGAACTACTTTATTGGGTCAAGTTTCCCAAAGTTAGCACAAACCGTGTTTGATTTAGAGTTACATCTACATGTATCCAACCCCCGGGCACGCGGGTCAGGCCCAGCAACCTGTGGAGTCACAGAACAGCTACAGGTGCCTGCAGGTAACTCGTACTCGACCCACCAGTAGGGCAGGGCCGGCGGCCTGCTGTTGGGCAGGCCCGTCCCCTCCCCCAGTGTCTGCAAGGTAGGCGGGACTGTGACCACCTGCAGATCGGGCCTAGTGGCCTGCTGAGGGGTGGAACCGTCCCCCCTCAGTGCCTGCAAGCTAAGCGAACCTGCAACCCACGGGCGGGCGGGTCAAGCCCAGCAACCTGCGGAGTCACAGAACAGCTACAGGCGCCTGCAGGGAACACGACAGGACCCACCAGTAGGAATGGGTCCGCGGCCTGTTGAGGGGCAGGCCCGTCCCCCCCCCACTGTCTGCAAGGGAGGCGGGACTGTGACCACCGGCAGATCGGGTCGAACGACCTGCTGAGGGGCGGAACCGGCCCCTCCCCCAGTGCCTGCAAGCTAGACAAACCTGCAACCCACGGGCAGGTCAGGCCCAGCAACCTGCGGAGTCACAGAAGAGCTACAGGCGCCTGCAAGGAACGCGGACAGGACCCACCAGTAGGACAGGGCCGGTGGCCTGCTGAGGGGCAGGCCCGTCCCTCCCCCAGTGTCTTCATGGTTGGCAGGACTGTGACCACCGACAGATCGGGCCGAGCGGCCTGCTGAGGGGCAGGCCCGTCCCCCCCCCACTGTCTGCAAGGGAGGCGGGACTGTGACCACTGGCAGATCGGGTCGAACGACCTGCTGAGGGGCGGAACCGGCCCCTCCCCCAGTGCCTGCAAGGTAGGCGAACCTGCAACCCACGGGCGGGCGGGTCAGGCCCAGCAACCTGCCTAGTCACAGAACAGCTACAGGTGCCTGCAGGGAACGTGGACAGGACCCACCAGTAGGACAGGGCCGGCGGCCTGCTGAGGGGCAGGCCCTTCCCCCCCAGTTTCTGCAAGGTAGGCGGGACTGTGACCACCGGCAGATCGGGCCGAGAGGCCTGCTGAGGGGCGGAACCGGCCCCTCCCCCAGTGCCTGCAAGCTAGGTGAACCTGCAACCCATTGGGAGGTTAGGCCCAGCAACCTGCGGAGTGACAGAGGTGCCCCTCGCGCCTGCTTGGAAGGCGTACCTTTGACTGACCAGCAGAGCAGACCTAGGGCTTGCCAGCGTGGTAGACGGATGACACCAATTGGTGGAGGATCACAGCCACTACCTGCCCTGCATGGGTGATTTTTCAACTATACAAGAGCAATATAAATAAATAGAGATAAAATTTCAAAAACACAACAGTTTCACCAAGCAGAAAGAAACGCCAGCAGTATGAAAAGACAAGGAAAGAAAGGACCACAGGCAATGCAGGTCAACTCAACTATAGAAGAGGTAATAGGTGCAACAGATAGAATGTCAGATAAAGAGGTCAGGATATACATGCTTCAGATAATCTGGAGTCTCAAGGAAGACATGAGACAGCAAAATCAGACAATGAAAGATCACATTGACAAACAAATCCAGGAAGTAAAAGATCAATTTCACAGGGAGATAGAGGTGATAAAAAACAAACAAATAGAAATCCTAGCAATGCAGGAAACAATAAACCAAATTAAAAACTCAATTAAGAATACTACCAGCAGAGTAGATCACTTAGAAGAGAGAACATCAGAAAATGAAGACAAAGTATTTCAACAGGAAAAGAACATAGACAGCTCAGCAAGTCTGCTAAGAAACCATGAGCAGAACATCCAAGAATTATGGGACAACATCAAAAGACCAAATTTAAGAGTCATTGGGATACAGGAAGGCACAGAGCTCCATACCAAATGAATAAACAGTCTATTCAGTGAAATAATACGAGAAAACTTCCCAGAATTGAAGAATGAGACAGAATCCCAAATCCTAGAAGCCTACAGGAGGCCAAATGTGCAAAATTATAAGAGATCCACACCTAGACACACTATAATGAAGATGTCCAACATACAGAATAAGGAGAGAATTTTAAAAGCTGCAAGAGAAAGAAAGCAGATTACATTTAGGGGTAAACCAATCAAGATAACAGCTGATCTCTCAACACAGACTCTGAAAGCTAGAAGATCCAGGAATAACATATTTCAAACAGTGAAAGAAAATGGGTTCCAACCAAGAATCGTGTATCCGGCGAAATTAAGCTTCAGGATAGAAGATGAAATTAAAACCTTCCAGGATAAACAAAAGTTAAAAGAATTCGCAGCTAGAAAACCATCTCTTCAAAAAATCCTTGGCAAAACATTACAGGAAGAGGAAATGGAAAATAACATTGAAAACCAACAATGGGAGGTAGGACAGTAAAGGGGGGAAAGTAGTCAAAGAGGATAACAAATCAGGTTTAGTAACATCAATAAACAAATATGGCTAGAAGAACAAACCACATCTCAATAATAACCCTAAAGGTTAATGGCTTAAACTCACCAATTAAGAGTCACAGGCTAGTAGAATGGATCACAAAACAAGACCCAACAATATGCTGCCTACAGGAGACACATCTGATAGGAAAAGATATTCATAGACTGAAGGTGAAAGGTTGGGAAAAATCATACCACTCATATGGACTGCAGAAACAAGCAGGAGTGTCCATACTCATATCTAATAAAATAGATTTCAAGCCAAAGTTAATCAAAAGGGATAAAGAAGGACACTTCATACTGCTCAAGGGAACCATACACCAACAAGACAAAACAATCATAAATATATATTCCCTAAATAATGGTGCAGCTGTGTTCATCAAGCAAACTCTTCTCAAGTTCAAGAGTCTAATAGACCACCATACAATAATCATGGGAGACTTCAACACACCTTTCTCACCACGGGACAGATCTACCAAACAAAAGTTAAATAAGGAAACTATAGAACTCAATAACACAATTAACAACCTAGACTTAATTGACATATATAGACTATACATACACCCAACATCAAGTAGTTACACTTTTTTCTCAGCAGCACATGGAGCCTTCTCAAAAATAGACCATATATTATGTCACAGGGCAACTCTTAAACAATATAAAGGGGTAGAGATAATACCATGCATCTTATCTGATCATAATGGAATGAAACTGAAAATCAATGATAAAAGAAGGAAGGAAAAATCAAGCATCACTTGGAGAATGAACAATAGGTTGCTGAATGATCTATGGGTTTTAGAAGACAACAAGGAGGAAATTAAAAACTTCCTAGAGTTAAATGAAAACACAGACACAACATATCGGAATCTATGGGACACATTGAAAGCAGTTCTAAGAGGAAAATTCATTGCTTGGAGTTCATTCCTCAAAAAAAGAAAAAACCAACAAATAAATGATCTCATACTTCATCTCAAAATCCTAGAAAAAGAAGAGCAAAACAACAGCAAAAGAAGTAGAAGGCAAGAAATAATTAAAATCAGAGCTGAAATTAATGAAATTGAAACAAAAGAAACAATTGAAAAAATTGACAAAGTAAAAGTTGGTTCTTTGAAAAAATAAAAAAAAATTGACAGACCCTTAGCCATGCTAACGAAGAGAAGAAGAGAGAGAACCCAAATTACTAGCATACGAGATGAAAAAGGCAATATCACAACAGACACTTCAGAAATACAGAAGATAATCAGAAATTATTTTGAATCCTTATACTCCAATAAAATAGAAGATAGTGAAGGCATAGATAAATTCCTTAAGTCTTATGATCTGCCCAGATTGAGTCAGGAGGATATAGACAACCTAAACAGACCAATAACAATAGAGGAAATAGAAGAAACCATCAAAAGATTACCAACTAAGAAAAGCCCAGGACCGGATGGGTATACAGCAGAGTTTTCAAAACCTTTAAAGAGGAACTAACACCAATACTTTTAAGATATTTTAGGAAATAGAAAAAGAGGGAGAACTCCCAAATTCATTCTACGAGGCCAACATCACCCTGATCCCGAAACCAGACAAAGACACTTCAAAGAAAGAAAACTACAGACCAATATCTCTAATGAACCTTGACGCAAAGATCCTCAATAAAATTCTGGCGAATCGGATTCAAATACATATCAAAAAAATTATATACCATGATCAAGTAGGATTCATCCATGGGATGCAAGGCTGGTTCAATATACGGAAATCAATAAATGTTATTCACCACATCAGTAGACTTAAAAATAAGAACCATATGATCATCTCGATAGATGCAGAAAAAGCATTCGACAAAGTACAGCATCCCTTTATGTTCAAAACTCTAGAAAAACTAGGGATAACTGGATCATACCTCAACATTGTAAAAGCAATCTATGATAAGCCACAGGCCAGCATCATTCTGAATGGAGAAAAATTGAAGGCATTCCCTCTAAGATCTGGTACAAGACAGGGATGCCCTCTCTCACCACTTCTGTTCAACATAGTCCTCGAAACACTGGCCAGAGCAATTAGACAGTCAAAAGAAATTAAAGGCATAAAAATAGGAAAAGAAGAACTTAAATTATCACTATTTGCAGATGATATGATTCTATACCTAGCAGACCCAAAAGGGTCTACAAAGAAGCTATTAGAGCTAATAAATGAATTCAGCAAAGTGGCAGGATATAAGATCAACACGCATAAATCAAAGGCATTCCTGTATAATAGCAACAAACCCTCTGAAACCGAAATGAGGACAACTACTCCATTCACAATATCCCCCCAAAAATAAAATACCTGGGGATCAACCTAACAAAAGAGGTGAAAGATTTATACAATGAAAATTACAGAACCCTAAAGAAAGATATAGAAGAAGACCTTAGAAGATGGAAAACTATACCCTGCTCATGGATAGGCAGAACTAACATCATCAAAATGGCGATATTACCAAACTTTCTCTATAAGTTCAATGCAATGCCAATCAAAATCCCAACAGCATTTCTTGTAGAAATAGATAAAAGAATCATGAGATTCATATGGAATAATAAAAGACCCAGAATAGCAAAAACAATACTAAGCAGGAAGTGTGAATCAGGCGGTATAGCGATACCAGACTTCAAACTATACTACAGAGCAATAGTAACAAAAACAGCATGGTACTGGTACCAAAACAGGCGGGTGGACCAATGGCACAGAATAGAGGACACAGTAACCAATCCACAAAACTACAACTATCTTATATTTGATAAAGGGGCTAAAAGCATGCAATGGAGGAAGGATAGCATCTTCAACAAATGGTGCTGGGAAAACTGGAAATCCATTTGCATCAAAATGAATCTGAATCCCTATCTCTTGCCATGCACAAAAATTAACTCAAAATGGATCAAGGAGCTTGATATTAAATCAGAGACACAGCATCTGAGAGAAGAAAAAGTTGGTTATGATCTACATACTGTGGGATCAGGCTCCAAATTCCTCAATAGGACACCCATAGCGCAAGAGTTAACAACTAGAATCAACAAATGGGACTTACTCAAACTAAAAAGTTTTTTCTCAGCAAAAGAAACAATAAGAGGGCTGGGGATGTAGCTCAAGCGGTAGCGCGCTCGCCTGGCATGCGTGCGGCCCGGGTTCGATCCTCAGCACCACATACCAACAAAGATGTTGTGTCCGCCGAGAACTAAAAAATAAATATTAAAAAAAATTAAAAAAAAAGAAACAATAAGAGAGATAAACAGGGAGCCTACATCCTGGGAACAAATCTTTACTCCACACACTTCAGATAGAGCCCTAATAACCAGAATATACAAAGAACTCAAAAAATTAGACAATAAGATAACAAATAACCCAATCAATAAATGGGCAAAGGACCTGAACAGACACTTCTCAGAGGAGGACATACAATCAATCAATAAGTACATGAAAAAAATGCTTACCATCGCTAGCAGTCAGAGAAATGCAAATCAAAACTACCCTAAGATACCATCTCACTCCAGTAAGATTGGCAGCCATTAGGAAGTCAAACAACAATAAGTGCTGGAGAGGATGCGGGGAAAAGGGCACTCTTGTTCATTGCTGGTGGGACTGCAAACTGGTGCAGCCAATTTGGAAAGCAGTATGGAGATTTCTTGGAAAGCTGGGAATGGAACCACCATTTGACCCAGCTATTCCCCTTCTCGGTCTATTCCCTAAAGACCTAATAAGAGCATGCTACAGGGACACTGCTACATCGATGTTCATAGCAGCACAATTCACGATAGCAAGATTGTGGAATCAGCCTAGATGCCCTTCAATAGATGAATGGATAAAAAAAATGTGGCATTTATACACAATACAGTATTACTTTGCACAAAAAAATGACAAAATGATAGAATTTGGAGGGAAATGGATGGAATTAGAGCAGATTATGCTAAGTGAAGCTAGTCAATCTTTAAAAAACAAATACCAAATGACTCCTTTGATATAAGGGGAGGAAACAAGGACAGGGTTAGGATGAAGAGCTTGAGAAGAAGATTTACATTAAAAGGGTTGAGAGGTGGGAGGGAAAAGAAGTGAGAAGGGAAATCACATGGAAATGGAAGGCGATCCTCAGGGTTATACAAAATGACATATAAGAGGAAAGGAGGGGTAAGACAAGATAATACAAATCGAAGAAATGATTTACAGTAGAAGGGGTAGAGAGAGAAAGGGGAGGGGAGGGGAGGGGAGGGGGATAGTAGAGAATAGGACAGACAGCAGAATATATCAGACACTAGAAAGGCATTATGTTAATAAATGGAAATGTAACTGATGTGATACAGCAATCTGTATACAAGGTAAAATTGGGAGTTCATAACCCACTTGAATCAAACTATGAAATATGATGTATTAAGAACTATGTAACGCTTTGAACGACCAACAATTAAAAAAAATGAAAACGGTCACAGCAAACGAACAGTTTAACCTAGAAGAACGAAATTTGGTGAGCCAAGTAGGAATGGTGTACTGATCAGTACCTGAAAGTATCATCAAGATTGGGTGAAAAAATGTTTGCTGTGATTTCATGAAACTTGTAGTTTTGGGGAAGCTTGGCAACCCCTTCCAATGAAAGTGATTTTCACCAGTCTCCACTGAGGGCTATATCAATAGGAAACAAACCATATAGATAGAACTTGGAACTACCTTATTGGGTCAATTTTCAAAGAGCTAGCACAAACCGTGTTTAATTTAGTGTTCCAACTACATGTATCCATATAGGAGAAAACAGAGTGAAACCTAAAAATGATAACGGTCACTGCAAACGAATGGTTTAACTTAGGAGAACGAAATTTGGTGAGCCAAGTGGGAATGGTGTACTCATCATTACTTGAAAGTATCGTCAATATTGGGTGAAAAATGTTTGCTGAGATTTAAGGAAACTTGTAGTTTTGAGGAAGCTTGGCAACCCCTTTCAACAAAAGTGTTTTTCGCCAGACTCTGCATAGGGCTACATCAATAGGAAACAAACCATAGCGATAGAACTTGGAACTACTTTATTGTGTTAAGTTTCAAAGAGCTAGCACAAACCGTGTTTGATTTAGTGTTCCAACTACATGTATCCGTATAGGAGAAAACAGAGTGAAACCTAACAATGACAACGGTCACTGCAAATGAATGGTATAAACTAGAAGAACGAAATTTGGTGAGCCCAATGGGTTTGGTAGTAGTGATCATTGCCTGCAAGTATCATCACGATTGGGTGAAAAAATGTTTGCTGAGATTTCAGGAAAGTCGTAGTTTTGGGGAAGCTTGGCAACCCCTTTCAATGAAAGTGATTTTCCTCAGACTCTACATAGGGCTACATTAACAGAAAACAAACCACCGAGATAGAACTTGGAACTACTTTATTGTGTCAAGTTTTAAAGAGCTAGCACAAACCGTGTTTGATTTAGAGTTTCCAAATACATGTATCCATATAGGAAAAAACAGAGTGAAACCTAAACATGAAAACGGTCACAGCAAATGAACGGTTTAACCTAGAAGAACGAAATTTGGTGATCCAAGTGGGATTGGTGTACTGATCATTACCTGAAAGTATCATCAAGATTGGGTGAAAAAATGTTTGCTGAGATTTCAGGAAACTCGTAGTTTTGAGGAAGCTTGGCAACCCCTTTCATTGAAAGTGATTTTCGCCAGTCTCTGCATAGGGCTACATCAATAGAAAACAAACCATAGAGACAGAACTTGGAACTACTTTATTTTGTCAAGTTTCAAAGAGCTAGCACAAACCGTGTTTGATTTAGAGTTCCAAATACATGTATCCATATAGGAGAAAACAGAGTGAAAACTAAAACTGAAAACGGTCACAGCAAACGAAGGGTTTAACCTACAAGAACGAAATTTGCTGAGCCAAGTGGGAATGGTGTACTGATCATTACCTCAAAGTACCATCAAGATTGGGTGAAAAAATGTTTGCTGAGATTTAAGGAAACTCGTAATTTTGAGGAAGCTTGGAAACCCCTTTCAATGAAAGTGATTTTCCTCAGTCTCTTCTTGGGGCTACATCAATAGGAAACAAACCATAGAGATAGAACTTGGAACTACTTTATTGTGCATAGTTTCAAAGAGCTGGCACAAACCGTGTTTGATTTAGAGTTCCAACTACATGTATCCATATAGGAGAAAACAGAGTGAAACCTAAAAATGATAACAGTCAGTGCAAATGAACGGTTTAACCTACAAAAACGAAATTTGGTGAGCCAAGTGGGATTGGTAGTAGTGATCATTACCTGAATGTATCATCAAGATTGGGTGAAAAAATGTTTGGTGAGATTTCAGGAAACTCGTAGTTTTGGGGAAGCTCGGTAACCCCTTTCAATGAAAGTGACTTTCCTCAGTCTCTGCTAGGGGTTATATCAATAGGAAACAAACCATAGATATAGAACTTGGAACTAATTTATTGTGGATCGTTTCAAAGAGCTAGCACAAACTGTGTTTGATTTAGAGTTCCAATTACATGTATCCATGTATCAGAAAACAGAGTGAAACCTAAAAATGATAACGGTCACTGAAAACGAACGGTTTAACCAAGAAGAATGAAATTTGGTGAGCCATCTGGGATTGGTGTACTGATGACGACCTAAAAGTATCATGAAGATTGGTAGAAAAAATGTTTCCTGAGATTTCAGGAAACTCGTAGTTTTGGGGAAGCTTGGTAACCCCTTTCAATGAAAGTGATTTTCCTCAGTCTTGGCTTGGGGCCGAATCAATAGGAAACAAACCATAGAGATAGAACTTGGAACTACTTTATTGTGCATAGTTTCAAAGAGCTGGCACAAACCGTGTTTGATTTAGAGTTCCAACTACATGTATCCATATAGGAGAAAACTGAGTGAAACCTAAAACTGAAAACGGTGACAGCAAACGAACGGATTAACCTGGAAGAACGAAATTTGGTGAGTCAAGTGGGAATGCTGTACTGATCATTACCTGAACGTATCATCAAGATTGGGTGAAAAAATGTTTGCTCTAATTTCAGGATACTCGTAGTTTTGAGGAAGCTTGGCAACCCCTTTCAATGAAAATGAGTTTCCTCAGTCTCTGCTATGGGATATATCAATAAAAAACAAAGCATACAGATAGAACTTGGAACTAATTATTGGGAAAAGTTTCAAAGAGCTACCACAAACCGTGTTTGCTTCAGAGTTCCAACTACATGTATCCATATAGGAGAAAACAGATTGAAACCTAAAATTGAAAACAGTCAGAGCAAACTAAAGGTTTAACCTGGAAGAACGAAATTTGGTGAGCCAAGTGGGAATGGTGTATTGATGATTACATGAAAGTATCATCAAGATTGGGTGAAAAAATGTTTGCTGAGATTTCAGGAAACTCGTAGTTTTGGGGAAGCTTGGCAACCCCTTTCAAGTGATTTTGGCCAGTCTCTACTTAGGGCTATATCAATAGGAAACAAACCATAGAGATAGAACTTGCAACTACTTTATTAGGTCAATATTAAAAGAGCTACCACAAACCGTGTTTGATTTAGAGTTCCAACTACATGTATCCATATAGCAGAAAACAGAGTGAAACCTAAAACAGAAAACGGTCACAGCAAACGAACGGTTTAACCTAGAAGAATGAAATATGGTGAGCCAAGTGGGAGTGGTGCACTGATGATTACCTGAAAGTATCATCAAGATTGGGTGAAAAAATGTTTGCTGAGATTTCAGGAAACTCGTGGATTTGAGGAAGCTTGGCAACCCCTGTCAATGAAAATGAGTTTCCTCAGTCTCTGCTATGGGTTATATCAATAGGAAACAACCATAGAGATAGAACTTGGAACTGCTTTATTGTGTCAATATTCAAAGAGCTAGGACAAACCGTGTTTGATTTAGAGTTCCAACTACATGTATCCATATAGGAGAAAACAAAGTGAAACGTAAATCTGAAAACAGTCACAGTAAACGAACGGTTTAACCTAGAAGTACGAAATTTGGTGATCCATGTATGATTGGTGTACTGATCATTACCTCAAAGTATCATCAAGATTGGGTGAAAAAATGTTTGCTGAGATTTTAGGAAACTCGTAGATTTGGGGAAGCTTGGCAACCCCTTTCAATGAAAATGAGTTTCCTCAGTCTCTGCTTGGGGCTATATCAATAGGATACAAACCATAGAGATAGAACTTGGAACTACTTTATTGTGTCAAGTTTCAAAGAGCTAGCACAAACCGTGTTTGATTTAGAGTTCCAACTACTTGTATCCATATAGGAGAAAACAGAGTGAGACCTAAAAATGATAATGGTCACTGCAAATGAATGCTTGATCCTAGAAGAACGAAATTTGGTGATCCAAGTGCGAATTGTGTACTGTTCATTTCCTGAAAGTATCATCAAGATTGGGTGAAAACATGTTTGCTGAGATTTCAGGAAAGTCGTAGTTTTGTGGAAGCTTGGCAACCCCTTTCAATGAAAGGGATTTTCGCCAGTCTCTACTTAGTGCTACATG
This sequence comes from Urocitellus parryii, assembly GCF_045843805.1. Classification (NCBI taxonomy): domain Eukaryota; kingdom Metazoa; phylum Chordata; class Mammalia; order Rodentia; family Sciuridae; genus Urocitellus; species Urocitellus parryii. The sequence goes on along the minus strand of NW_027552798.1, from coordinate 14,243 downwards.
AATAGGAAACAAACCATATAGATAGTACTTGGAATAACATTATTGGGTCAAGTTTCAAAGAGCTAGCACAAACCGTGTTTGATTTAGAGTTCCAACTACATGTATCCATATAGGAGAAAACAGAGTGAAACCTAAAAATGAAAACGGTCACTGCAAATGAACGGTTTAATCCAGAAGAACGAAATTTGGTGTGAAAAGTACGATTGGTGTACTGATCATTACCTGAAAGTATCATCAAGATTGGGTGAAAAAATGTTTGCTGAGAATTCAGGAAACTCGTAGTTTTCAGGAAGCTTGGCAACCCCTTTCAATGAAAGTGATTTTCCTCTGTCTCTGCTTTTGGCTATATCAATAAGAAACAAACCATACAGATAGACCATGGGACTAATTCATTGCATCAAGTTTCAAAGAGCTAGCACAAACCGTGTTTGATTTAGAGTTCCAACTACATGTATCCATATAGGAGAAAACAGAGTGAAACCTAAAAATGTTAATGGACACTGCAAACGAACGGTATAACCTAGAAAAACGAAATTTAGTGAGCCAAGTGAGATTGGTGCACTGATCATTTCCTGAAAGTATCATCAAGATTGGGTGAAAAAATATTTGCTGAGATTTCAGGAAACTCGTAGTTTTGAGGAAGCTTGGCAACCCCATTCAATGAAAGTGATTTTCCTCTGTCTCTGATTGGGGCTATATCAATAGGAAATAAACAATAGAGATGGAACTTGGAACTACGTTATTGTGTTAAGTTTCAAAGAGATAGGACAAACCGTGTTTGATTTAGAGTTTCAACTACATGTATACATATAGGAGTAAACACAGTGAAACCTAAAAATGAAAACGGTCACAGCAAACGAATGGTTTAACCTAGATGAACGAAATTTGGTGATCCAAGTGGGAATGGTGCACTGATCATTACCTGAAATTATCATCAAGATTGGGTGAAAAAATGTTTGCTGAGATTTCAGGAAACTCTTAGTTTTCAGGAAACTTGGCAACCAATTCCAATGAAAGTGACTTTATTCAGTCTCTGCATGGGGCTATATCAACAGGAAACAAACCATAGAGATAGAACTTGGAACTACTTTAATGGTTGAAGTTTCAAAGAGCTAGCACAAACTGTGTTTGATTTAGAGTTCCAACTACATGTATCCATATTGGAGAAAACAGAGTGAAACCTAAAAATGATAACGGTAACTGCAAATGAACGGTTGAAACCTAGAAGAACGAAATTTGGGGAGGCAAGGGCGATTGGTGTACTGATCATTACCTGAAAGTATCATCAAGATTGTTGAAAAAATGTTTGCTGAAATTTCAGGAAACTCGTAGTTTTGGGGAAGCTTGGCAACCCCTTTCAAAGAAAGTGATTTTCCATTGTCTCTGCTTGGCTCAATATCAATAGGAAACAAACCATTGAGATAGTACTTGGAACTCTTTTATGGGTCAAGTTTCAAAGAGCTAGCAAAAACCGTGTTTGATTTAGAGTTCCAACTACATATATCCATATAGGAGAAAACATAGTGAAATTAAAACTGAAAACGGTCACAGCAAACGAACGGATTAACCTGGAAGAACGAAATGTTGAGCCAAGTGGGAATGGTGTACTGATCGTTACCTGAAAGTATCATCAAAATTGGGTGAAAAACTGTTTGCTGAGATTTCAGGAAACTCGTAGTTTTGAGGAAGCTTGACAACACCTTTCAATGAAAATGGGTTTCCTCAGTCTCTGCTATGGGATATATCAATAAAAAACAAACCATACAGATAGAACTTGGAACTATTTATTGGGAAAAGTTTCAAAGAGCTAGCACAAACCGTGTTTGATTTAGAGTTCCAACTACATGTACCCATATAGGAGAAAACAGAGTGAAACCTAAAATTGAAAACAGTCACAGCAAACGAACGGTTTAACCTGGAAGATCGAAATTTGGTGAGCCAAGTGGGACTGGGGTACTGATGATTACCAGAAGGTATCATCAAGATTGGGGGAAAAATGTTTGCTGAGATTTCAGGAAACTCGTAGTTTTTGGGAAGCTTGGCAAACCCTTTCAATGAAAGTGATTTTCGCCAGTCTCTACTTAGGGCTATATCAATAGGAAACAAACCATATAGATAGAACTTGGAACTATTATATTGGGTCAAGATTCAAAAAGCTAGCACAAACCGTGTTTGATTTAGAGTTCCAACTATATGTATCCATCTAGGAGAAAACGGAGTGAAACCTAAAGCTGATACAGTCACAGTAAACGAACGGTTTAAACTGGAAGAACGAAATTTGGTGAGCCAAGTGGGAATGGTGTACTGATCATTACCTGAAAGTATCATCAAGATTGGATGAAAAAATGTTTGCTGAGCTTTCAGGAAACTCGTAGTTTTGTGGAAGCTTGGCAACCCCTTTCAATGAAAATGAGTTTCCTCAGTTGCTGGTTGGGGCTATATCAATAGGAAACAAACCATAGTGATTTAACTTGGAACTTCTTTAATGGTTGAAATTTCAAAGAGCTAGCACAAACTGTGTTTTATTTAGAGTTCCAACTACATGTATCCATATAGGAGGAAACAGAGTGAAACCTAAAAATGATAACGGTAACTGCAAATGAACGGTTGAACCTAGAAGAATGAAATTTGGGGAGGCAAGGGCGATTGGTGTACTGATCATTACCTGAAAGTATCATCAAGATTGCGTGAAAAAATGTTTGCTGAAATTTCAGGAAACTCATAGTTTTGGGGAAGCTTGGCAACCCCTTTCAAAGAGAGTGATTTTCCTCAGTCTGTGCTTGGCTCAATATGAATACGAAGCAAACCATTGAGATAGTACTTGGAACTATTGTATTGGGTCAAGTTTAAAAGAGCTAGCACAAACCGTGTTTGATTTAGAGTTCAACTACATGTATCCATATAGGAGAACACAGAGTGAAACTTAAAAATGAAAAAGGTCACAAGAAACGAACGGTTTAACCTGGAAGAACGAAATTTGCTGAGCCAAGTGGGAATGGTGTAGTGATCATTACCTGAAAGTGTCATCAAGACTGGGTGAAAAAATGTTTGCTGAGATTTCAGGAAACTCGTAGTTTTGATCAAGCTTCGCAACCCCTTTCAATGAAAGTGATTTTCCTCAATCTCTGCTGGGGGTTATATCAATAGGAAACAAACCATAGAGATAGACCTTGGAACTATTGTATTGTGTCAAGTTTCAAAGAGCTAGCAGAAACCGTGTTTGATTTAGAGATCCAACTATGTGTATCCATATAGGACAAAACGGAGTGAAACCTAAAAATGTTAACGGTCACTGCAAACGAATTGTTTAACCTAGAAGAACGAAATTTGGTGAGCCAACAGATATTGCTGTACTGATCATTCCCTGAAAGTATCATCAAGATTGGGTTTATAATATTTGCTAAGATTTCAGGAAACTCGTAGTTTTTTGGAAGCTTGGCAACATTTTCAATGAAAGTGATTCTCGTCAGTCTCTGCTTGGGGCTACTTCAATAGGCCACAAAACATAGCGAAAGAACTTGGAACTACATTATTGTGCCAAGTTTCAAAGAGCTAGCACAAACCGTGTTTGATTTAGAGTTCCAACTACATGTATCCATATAGGAGAAAACAGAGTGAAACCTAAAAATGATAACGGTCACTGCAAAGGAATGGTTTAACCTAGAAGATCGAAATTTGGTGAGCCACGTGGGATGGGTGTACTGATCATTTAGTGGAAGTATCATCAAGATTGGGTGAAAAAATGTTTGCTGAGATTTCAGAAAACTCGGAGTTTTTTGGAAGCTTGGCAACCCCTTTCAATGAAAGTGATTGTAGTCAGTCTCTGCTTGGGACTACTTCAATAGGACACAAACCATCGCGATAGAACTTGGAACTACATTATTGTGCCAAGTTTAAAGAGCAAGCACAAACCGTGTTTGATTTAGAGTTCCAACTACAGGTATCCATATAGGAGAAAACAGAGTGAAACCTAAACATGAAAACGGTTACTGCAAAGGAATGGTTTAACCTAGAAGATCGAAATTTGGTGAGCCACGTGGGATGGGTGTACTGATCATTAAGTGGAAGTATCATCAAGATTGGGTGAAAAAATGTTTGCTGAGGTTTCAGGAAACTCGTAGTTTTTTCGAAGCTTGGCAACCCCTTTCAATGAAAGGGATTCTCGTCAGTCTCTGCCAGGGGCTACTTCAATAGGACACAAACCATAGCGCTAGAACTTGGAACTACATTATTGTGCCAAGTTTCAAAGAGCTAGCACAAACCGTGTTTGATTTAGAGTTCCAACTCCATGTATCCATATAGGAGAAAACAGAATGAAACCTAAACATGAAAACGGTTACTGCAAAGGAACGGTTTAACCTAGAAGACCGAAATTTGGTGAGCCAAGTGGGATGGGTGAACTGATCATTAAATGGAAGTATCATCAAGATTGGGTGAAAAAATGTTTGCTTCGATTTCAGGAAACTCGTAGTTTTTTGGAAGCTTGGCAACCCGTTCAAATGAACGTGATTCTCGTCAGTCTCTGCTTGGGGCTACTTCAAAGGACACAAACCATAGCGCTAGAACTTGGAACTACATTATTGTGCCAAGTTTCAAAGAGCTAGCACAAACCGTTTTTGATTTAGAGTTCCAATAACACATATCCATATAGGAGAAAACAGAGTGAAACGTAAACATGAAAACGGTTTCTGCAAAGGAACGGTTTAACCTAGAAGACCGAAATTTGGTGAGCCAAGTAGGATGGGTGTACTGATCATTAAGTGGAAGTATCATCAAGATTGGGTGAAAAAATATTTGCTGAGATTTCAGGAAACTCGTATATTTTTGGAAGCTTGGCAACCCCTTTCAATGTAAGTGATTGTCGTCAGTCTCTGCTTGGGGCTACTTCAAAAGGACACAAACCATAGCGACAGAACTTGGAACTACATTATTGTGCCAAGTTTCAAAGAGCTAGCACAAACCGTGTTTGATTTAGAGTTCCAAATACATGTATCCAAATAGGAGAAAATAGAGTGAAACCGAAACTTGAAAACGGTTACTGCAAAGGAAAGGTTTAACCTAGAAGAACGAAATTTGGTGAGCCAAGTGGGATTGGTGTATTGATCATTACCTGCTAGTATCATCAAGATTGGGTGAAAAAATATTTTGTGAGATTTCCGGAAACTCGTAGCTTTTTGGAAGCTTGGCAACACTTTCAATGAAAGTGATTCTCGTCAGTCTCTGCTTGGGGCTACTTCAATATGACACAAACCATAGCGATAGAACTTGGAACTACATTATTGTGCCAAGTTTCAAAGAGCTAGCACAAACCGGGTTTGATTTAGAGTTCCATTTATATGTATCCATATAGGAGAAAACAGAGTGAAACCTAAACATGAAAACGATTACTGCAAAGGAACGGTTTAACCTAGAAGAACGAAATTTGGTGAGCCAAGTGGGATTGGTGTACTGATCATTACCTGCAATTGTCATCAAGATTGGGTGAAAAAATGTTTGCTGACATTTCAGGAAACTCGTAGTTTTTGGGAAGCTTGTCAACCCCTTTCAATGAACGTGATTCTCGTCAGTCTCTGCTTGGGGCTACTTCAGTTGGACACAAAGCATAGCGATAGAACTTGGAACTACATTATTGTGCCAAGTTTCAAAGAGCTAGCACAAACTGTGTTTGATTTAGAGTTCCAAATATATGTATCCATATAGGAGAAAACAGAGTGAAACCTAAACATGAATATGGTTAGTGTAAAGGAACAGTTTAACCGAGAAGAATGAAATTTGGTGAGTCAAGTGTGATGGGTGTATGGATCGTTAATTGCAAGTATCATTAAGATTGGGTGAAAAAATATTTGCAGAGATTTCAGGAAACTCGTAGTTTTTTGGAAGCTTGGCAACATTTTCAATGAAAGTGATTCTCGTCAGTCTCTGCTTGGGGCTACTTCAATAGGCCACAAAACATAGCGAAAGAACTTGGAACTACATTATTGTGCCAAGTTTCAAAGAGCTAGCACAAACCGTGTTTGATTTAGAGTTCCAACTACATGTATCCATATAGGAGAAAACAGAGTGAAACCTAAACATGAAAACGGTTACTGCAAAGGAACGGATTAACCTAGAAGAACGAAATTTGGTGAGCCAAGTGTGATGGGTGTACTGATCATTTAGTGGAAGTATCATCAAGATTGGGTGAAAAAATGTTTGCTGAGATTTCAGAAAACTTGGAGTTTTTTGTAAGCTTGGCAACTCCTTTCAATGAAAGTGATTGTAGTCAGTCTCTGCTTGGGGCTACTTCAATAGGACACAAACCATCGCGATAGAACTTGGAACTACATTATTGTGCCACGTTTCAAAGAACTAGCACAAACCGTGTTTGATTTAGGGTTCCAACTACAGGTATCCATATAGGAGAAAACAGAGTGAAACCTAATCAGGAAAACGGTTACTGCAAAGGAATGGTTTAACCTAGAAGATCGAAATTTGGTGAGCCACGTGGGATGGGTGTACTGATCATTAACTGAATGAATCATCAAGATTGGGTGAAAAAATGTTTGCTGAGGTTTCAGGAAACTCGTAGTTTTTTGGAAGCTTGGCAACCCCTTTCAATGAAAGGGATTCTCGTCAGTCTCTGCCAGGGGCTACTTCAATAAGACACAAACCATAGCGCTTGAACTTGGAACTACATTATTGCGCCAAGTTTCAAAGAGCTAGCACAAACCGTGTTTGATTTAGAGTTCCAACTCCATGTATCCATATAGGAGAAAACAGAGTGAAACCTAAACATGAAAACGGTTACTGCAAAGGAACGGTTTAACCTAGAAGAAGGAAATTTGGTGAGCCAATTGGGATGGGTGTACTGATCATTAAATGGAAGTATCATCAGGATTTGGTGAAAAAATATATGCTGAGATTTCCGGAAACTCGTTGTTTTTTGGAAGCTTTGCAACCCCTTTCAATGAAAGTGATTCTCATCACTCTCTGTATGGGGCTACTTCAATAGGACACAAACCATAGCGATAGAACTTGGAACTACATTATTGTGCCAAGTTTAAAGAGCTAGCACAATCCGTGTTTGATTTAGAGTTCCAACTACTGGTATCCATATAGGAGAAAACAGAGTGAAACCTAAACATGAAAAAGGTTTCTGCAAAGGAACGGTTTAACCTAGGAGAACTAAATTTGGTGATCCAAGTGGGATGGGTGTACTGATCATTAAATGGAAGTATCATCAAGATTGGGTGAAAAAATGTTTGCTGAGATTTCAGGAAACTCGTAGTTTTTTGGAAGCTTGGCAACCCGTTCAAATGAACGTGATTCTCGTCAGTGTCTGCTTGGGGCTACTTCAATAGGACACAAACCATAGCGATAGAACTTGGAACTACATTATTGTTCCAAGTTTCAAAGAGCTAGCACAAACCGTTTTTGATTTAGAGTTCCAATTACACATATCCATATAGGAGAAAACAGAGTGAAACCTAAACATGAAAACGGTTTCTGCAAAGGAACGGTTTAACCTAGAAGAACGAAATTTGGTGAGTCAAGTGGGATGGGTGTATTGATCATTACCTGCAAGTATCATTAAGATTGGGTGAAAAAATGTTTGCAGAGATTTCAAGAAACTCATAGTTTTTTGGAAGTTGGCAACCCCTTTCAAAGAAAGTGATTCTCGTCACTCTCTTTTGGGGCTACTTCTATAGGACACAAACCATAGCGATAGAACTTGGAACTACATTATTGTGCCAAGATACAAAGAGCTAGGATAAACCGTGTTTGACTTAGAGTTCCAACTACAGGTATCCATATAGGAGAAAACAGAGTGAAACCTAAACATGAAAACGGTTACTGCAAAGGAACGGATTAACCTAGAAGAACGAAATTTGGTGAGCCAAGTGTGATGGGTGTACTGATCATTTAGTCGAAGTATCATCAAGATTGGGTGAAAAAATGTTTGCTGAGATTTCAGAAAACTCGGAGTTTTTTGGAAGCTTGGCAACCCCTTTCAATGAAAGTGATTGTAGTCAGTCTCTGCTTGGGGCTACTTCAATAGGACACAAACCATCGCGATAGAACTTGGAACTACATTATTGTGCCAAGTTTCAAAGAGCTAGCACAAACCGTGTTTGATGTAGAGTTCCAAATACAGGTATCCATATAGGATAAAACAGAGTGAAACCTAAACATGAAAACGGTTACTGCAAAGGAATGGTTTAACCTAGAAGATCGAAATTTGGTGAGCCACGTGGGATGGGTGAACTGATCATTAAATGGAAGTATCATCAAGATTGGGAGAAAAAATGTTTGCTGAGATTTCAGGAAACTCGTAGTTTTTTGGAAGCTTGGCAACCCCTTTCAATGAACGTGATTCTAGTCAGTCTCTGCCAGGGTCTACTTCAATAGGACATAAACCATAGCGATAGACCTTGGAACTACATTATTGTGCCAAGTTTCAAAGAGCTAGCACAAACCGTGTTTGATTTAGAGTTCCAACTACATGTATTCATATAGGAGAAAACAGAGTGAAACCTAAGAATGAAAACCCTTTCTGCAAAGGAAGGGTTTAACCTAGAAGAACGAAATTTGGTGAGCCAAGGGGGATTGGTGTACTGATCAGTACCTGCAAGAATCCTTAAGATTGGGTGAAAAAATATTTGCTGAGATTTCAGGAAACTCGTAGTTTTTTTGGAAGCTTTCAACACTTTCAATGAAAATGATTCTCGTCAGTCTCTGCTTGGGGCTACTTCAATAGGACACAAACCATAGCGATAGAACTTGGAACTACATTATTGTGCCAAGTTTCAAAGACCTAGCACAAACCGTGGTTGATTTAGAGTTCCAAATACATGTTTCCATATAGGAGAAAACAGAGTGAAACCTCAACATGAAAACGGTTACCGCAAAGGAACGGTTTAACCTAGAAGAACGAAATTTGGTGAGCCAAGTGGGATTTGTGCACTGATCATTACCTGAAGTATCATCAAGATTGGGTGAAAATATGTTTGTTGAGGTTTCAGGAAACTCGTAGTTTTTTGGAAGCTTGACAACCCCTTTCAATGAAAGTGATTCTCGTCAGTCTCTACTTGGGGCTACTTCAATAGGACACAAACCATAGCGATAGAACTTGGAACTACATTATTGTGCCAAGTTTCAAAGAGCTAGCACAAACCGTGTTTTATTTAGAGTTCCAACTACATGTATCCATATAGGAGAAACCAGAGTGAAACCTAAACATGAAAACGGTTACTGCAAAGGAACGGTTTAACCTAGAAGAACGAAATTTGGTGAGCCAAGTTAGATGGGTGTATTGATCATTACCTGCAATTATCATTAAGTTTGGGTGAAAAAATGTTGCTGAGATTTCAGGAAACTCGTAGTTTTTTGGAAGCTTGTCAAACCCTTTCAATGAAAGTGATTCTCCTGATTCTCTGCTTGGGGCTACTTCAATAGGACACAAACCATAGCGATAGAACTTGGAACTACATTATTGTGCAAAGGTTCAAAGAGCTAGCACAAACCTTGTTTGACTTAGAGTTGCAACTACCGGTATCCATATAGGAGAAAACAAAGTGCAACCTAAACATGAAAACGGTTACTGCAAAGTAACTGATTAACCTAGAAGAACGAAAGTTGGTGAGCCAAGTGGGATGGGTGTACTGATCATTAAATGGAAGTATCATCAAGATTGGGTGAAAAAATGTTTGCTGAGATTTCAGGAAACTCGTAGTTTTTGGAAGCTTGGCAACCCCTTTCAATGAAAGTGATTCTCGTCAGTCTCTACTTGGGGCTACTTCAATAGGACACAAACCATAGCGATAGAACTTGGAACTACATTATTGTGCCAAGTTTCAAAGAACTAGCACAAACCGTGTTTGACTTAGAGTTCCAACTACAGATATCCATATAGGAGAAAACAGAGTAAAACCTAAACATGAAAACGGTTATTGCAAAGAACGGTTTAACCTAGAAGAATGAAATTTGGTGAGCCAATGGGATTGGTGAACTGATCATTACCTGCAAGAATCCTTAAGATTGGGTGAAAAAATATGTGCTGATATTTCAGGAAACTCGTAGTTTTTTGGAAGTTGGCAACCCCTTTCAATGAAAGTGATTCTGGTCAGTCTCTGCTTGGGGCTACTTCAATAGGACACAAACCATAGCTATAGAACTTGGAACTACATTATTGTGCCAAGTTTCAAAGAGCTAGAACAAACCGTGTTTGACTTAGAGTTCCAACTACAGATATCCATATAGGAGAAAACAGAGTGAAACCTAAACATGAAAACGGTTACTGCAAAGGAACGGTTTAACCTAGAAGAACGAAATTTGGTGAGCCACGTGGGATTGGTGTACTGATCATTACCTGCAAGTATAATCAATATTGGGTGAAAAAATGTTTGCTGAGATTTCCGGAAACTCGTAGTTTTTTGGACGTTGGCAACCCCTTTCAATTAAAGTGATTCTCGTCAGTCTCTGCTTGGGGCTACTTCAATAGGACACAAACCATAGCTATAGAACTTGGAACTACATTATTGTGCCAAGTTTCAAAGAGCTAGCACAAACCGTGTTTGATTTAGAGTTCCAACTACATGTATCCATATAGGAGAAAACAGAGTGAAACCTAAACTTGAAAACTGTTTCTGCAAAGGAACGGTTTAACCTAGGAGAACGAAATTTGTGAGCCTAGTGGGATTGGTGTACTGATCATTAAATGGAAGTATCATCAAGATTGGGTGAAAAAATGTTTGCTGAGATTTCAGGAAATCGTAGTTTTTTGGAAGCTTGACAACCCCTTTCAATGAAAGTGATTCTCCTCATTCTCTGTGGGGCTACTTCAATAGGACACACACCATAGTGATAGAACTTGGAACTACATTATTGTGCCAAGTTTCAAAGAGCTAGCACAAACCGTGTTTGATTTAGAGTTCCAACTACAGATATCCATATAGGAGAAAACAGAGTGAAACCTAAACATGAAAACGGTTACTTCAAAGGAACGGTTTAACCTAGAAGAACGAAATTTGGTGAGCCAAGTGGGATTGGTGTACTGATCATTAAATGGAAGTATCATCAAGATTGGCTGAAAAAATGTTTGTTGAGATTTCCGGAAACTCGTAGTTTTTTGGAAGTTGGCAACCCCTTTCAATGAAAGTGATTCTCCTCATTCTCTGCTTGGGGCTACTTCAATAGGACACAAACCATAGTGATAGAACTTGGAACTACATTATTGTGCCAAATTTCAAAGAGCTAGCACAAACCGGGTTTGATTTAGAGTTCCAACTACATGTATCCATATAGGAGAAACCAGAGTGAAACCTAAACATGAAAACGGTTACTGCAAAGGAACGGTTTAACCTAGAAGAACGAAATTGGGTGAGCCAAGTTAGATGGATGTATTGATCATTACCTGCAATTATCATTAAGATTGGGTGAAAAAATGTTGCTGAGATTTCAGGAAACTCGTAGTTTTTGGGAAGCTTGTCAACCCCTTTCAATGAACGTGATTCTCGTCAGTCTCTGCTTGGGGCTAAATCAATTGGACACAAACCATAGCGATAGAACTTGGAACTACATTATTGTGCCATGTTTCAAAGAGCTAGCACAAACTGTGTTTGATTTAGAGTTCCAACTACATGTATCCATATAGGAGAAAACAGAGTGAAACCTAAACATGAAAACAGTTACTGTAAAGGAACGGTTTAACCGAGAAGAACGAAATTTGGTGAGTCAAGTGGGATGGGTGTATTGATCATTAATTGCAAGTATCATTAAGATTGGGTATAAAATATTTGCAGAGATTTCAGGAAACTCGTAGTTTTTTGGAAGCTTGGCAACATTTTCAATGAAAGTGATTCTCGTCAGTCTCTGCTTGGGGCTACTTCAATAGGCCACAAAACATAGCGAAAGAACTTGGAACTCCATTATTGTGCCACGTTTCAAAGAGCTACCACAAACCGTGTTTGATTTACAGTTCAAATACATGTATCCATATAGGAGAAAACAGAGTGAAACCTAAACATGAAAACGGTTACTGCAAAGGAACGGATTAACCTAGAAGAATGAAATTTGGTGAGCCAAGTGTGATGGGTGTACTGATCATTTATTGGAAGTATCATCAAGATTGGGTGAAAAAATGTTTGCTGAGATTTCAGAAAACTCGGAGTTTTTTGGAAGCTTGGCAACCCCTTTCAATGAAAGTGATTGTAGTCAGTCTCTGCTTGGGGCTACTTCAATAGGACACAAACCATCGCGATAGAACTTGGAACTACATTATTGTGCCAAGTTTAAAGAGCTAGCACAAACCGTGTTTGATTTAGAGTTCCAACTACAGGTATCCATATATGAGAAAACAGAGTGAAACCTAAACATGAAAACGGTTACTGCAAAGGAATGGTTTAACCTAGAAGATCGAAATTTGGTGAGCCACGTGGGATGGGTGTACTTATCATTAAGTGGAAGTATCATCAAGATTGGGTGAAAAAATGTTTGCTGAGGTTTCAGGAAACTCGTAGTTTTTTGGAAGCTTTGCAACCCCTTTCAATGAAAGTGATTCTCATCACTCTCTGCATGGGGCTACTTCAATAAGACACAAACCATAGCGATAGAACTTGGAACTACATTATTGTGCCAAGTTTCAAAGAGCTAGCACATACCGTGTTTGATTAAGAGTTCCAACTCCATGTATCCATATAGGAGAAAACAGAGTGAAACCTAAACATGAAAACGGTTACTGCAAAGGAACGGTTTAACCTAGAAGAACGAAATTTGGTGAGCCAAGTTGTATGGGTGTACTGATCATTAAATGGAAGTATCATCAGGATTTGGTGAAAAAATGTTTGCTGAGATTTCAGGAAACTCGTAGTTTTTTGGAAGCTTTGCAACCCCTTTAATGAAAGTGATTCTCATCACTCTCTGCATGGGGCTACTTGAATAGGACACAAATCATAGCGATAGAACTTGGAACTACATTATTGTGCCAAGTTTCAAAGAGCTAGCACAAACCGTGTTTGATTTAGAGTTCCAACTAGAGGTATCCATATAGGAGAAAACAGAGTGAAACCTAAACATGAAAACGGTTACTGCAAAGGAATGGTTTAACCTAGAAAAACGAAATTTGTTGAGCCAAGTGGGATGGGTGAACTGATCATTAAATGGAAGTATCATCAAGATTGGGTGAAAAAATGTTTGCTTCGATTTCAGGATACTCGTAGTTTTTTGGAAGCTTGGCAACCCGTTCAAATGAACGTGATTCTCGTCAGTCTCTGCTTGGGGCGACATCAAAGGACACAAACCATAGCGCTAGAACTTGGAACTACATTATTGTGCCAAGTTTCAAAGAGCTAGCACAAACCGTTTTTGATTTAGAGTTCCAATAACACATATCCATAAAGGAGAAAACAGAGTGAAACGTAAACATGAAAACGGTTTCTGCAAAGGAACGGTTTAACCTAGAAGACCGAAATTTGGTGAGCCAAGTGGGATGGGTGTACTGATCATTAAGTGGAAGTATCATCAAGATTGGGTGAAAAAATGTTTGCTGAGATTTCAGGAAACTCGTATATTTTTGGAAGCTTGGCAACCCCTTTCAATGTAAGTGTCGTCAGTCTCTGCTTGGGGATACTTCAAAAGCACACAAATTATCGCGATAGAACTTGGAACTACATTATTGTGCCAAGTTTCAAAGAGCTAGCACAAACCGTGTTTGATTTAGAGTTCCAACTACATGTATCCATATAGGAGAAAACAGAATGAAACCTAAAAATGAAAACGGTTACTGCAAAGGAACGGTTTAACCAAGAAGAATGAAATTTGGTGAGCCAAGTGGGATTGGTGTACTGATCAATACCTGCAAGTATCATCGAGATTGGGTGAAAAAATGTTTGCTGAGATTTCTGGAAACTCGTAGCTTTTTGGAAGCTTGGCAACACTTTCAATGAAAGTGATTCTCGTCAGTCTCTGCTTGGGGCTACTTCAATAGGACACAAACCATAGCGATAGAACTTGGAAGTACATTATTGTGCCAAGTTTCAAAGAGCTAGCACAAACCGTGTTTGATTTAGAGCCAACTACATGTATCCATATAGGAGAAAACAGAGTGAAACCTAAACATGAAAACGGTTACTGCAAAGGAACGGTTTAACCTAGAAGAACGAAACTTGGTGAGCCAAGTGGGATTGGTGTACTGATCATTACCAGCCAGTATCATCGATATTGGGTGAAAAAATGTTTGCTGAGATTTCAGGAAAGTCGTAGTTTTT
>NW_027552797.1:0-56864 GCF_045843805.1 Urocitellus parryii | reverse complement strand
TAGAGTTCCAACTAAATGTATCCATATAGGAGAAAACAGAGTGAAACCTAAACATGAAAAAACGGGTTATTGCAAAGGAACCGGTTTACCCCTAGCAGAACGAAATTTGTGAGCCAAGTGGGATTGGTGTACTGATCATTACCTGCCAGTATCATCGAGATTGGGTGAAAAAAATGTTTGCTGAGATTTCTGGAAACTCATAGTTTTTTGGAAGCTTGGCAACCCTTTCAATGAAAGTGATTCTCGTCAGTCTCTGCTTGAGCCTACTTCAATAGGACACCAATCAAAGCGATAGAACTTGGAACTAAATTATTGTGCCAAGTTTCAAAAGAGGTAGCACAAACCGTGTTGATTTAGAGTTCCAAATACATGTATCCATATAGGAGAAAACAGAGTGAAACCTAAACATGAAAACGGTTACTGCAAAGCAACGGTTTAACCTAGAAGAACGAAATTTCGTGAGCCAAGTGGGATTGGTGTACTGATCATTACCGGCCAGTATGATCAAGATTGGGTGAAAAAATGTTGCTGAGATTTCAGGAAACTCGTAGTTTTTTGGAAGCTTGGCAACCGTTTCAATGGAATTGATTCTCGTCAGTCTCTGCTTGTGGCTACTTCAATGGGACATCAACCATAGCGATAGAACTTGGAACTACATTATTGTGCCAAGTTTCAAAGAGCTAGCACAACCGTGTTTGATTTAGAGTTCCAACTACATGTATCCATATAGGAGAAAACAGAGTGAAACTAAACATGAAAACGGTTACTGCAAAGGAACGGTTTAAGCTAGAAGAACGAAATTTGGTGAGCCAAGTGGGATTGGTGTACTGATCATTACCTGCCAGTATCATCAAGATTGGGTGAAAAATGTTGCTGAGATTTCAGGAAACTCGTAGTTTTTTGGAAGCTTGGCAACCCCTTTCAATGAAAGTGATTCTCGTCAGTCTCTGCTTGGGGCTACTTCAATAGGACACCAATCATAGCGATACAACTTGGAACTACATTATTGGGCCAAGTTTCAAAGAGATAGCACAAACCGTGTTTGATTTAGAGTTCCAACTACTTGTATCCATATAGGTGAAAACAGAGTGAAACCTAAACATGAAAACGGTTACTGCAAAGGAACGGTTTAACCTAGAAGAACGAAATTTGGTGAGCCAAGCGGGATTGGTGTACTAATCATTACCTGCCAGTATCATCAAGATTGGGTGAAAAAATGTTTGCTGAGATTTCAGGAAACTCGTAGTTTTTGGAAAGCTTGGCAACCCTTTCAATGAAAGTGATTCCTCGTCAGTCTCTGCTTGGGCTACTTCAATAGGACACCAACCATTGCGATAGAACTTGGAACTACATTATTGTGCAAGTTTCAAAGATCTAGCACAAACCGTGTTTGATTTAGTGTTCCAACTACATGTATCCATATAGGAGAAAACAGAGTGAAACCTAAACATGAAAACGGTTACTGCAAAGGACGGTTTAACCTAGAAGAACAGAATTTGGTTGAGCCCAAGTGGGATTGGTGTACTGATCATTACCTGCCAGGATCATCAAGATTGGGTGAAAAAATGTTGCTGAGATTTCAGGAAACTCGTAGTTTTTTGGAAGATATTCAATCTCTTTCAATGAAAGTGATTCTCATCAGTCTCTGCTTGGGGCTACTTCAATTGGACACCAACCATATCGATAGAACTTGGAACGACATTATTGTGCAAGTTTCAAAAGAGCTAGCACCAACCGTGTTTGATTTAGAGTTCCAACTACATGTATCCATATAGGAGAAACAGAGTGAAACCTAAACATGAAAACGGTTACTGCAAAGGAACGGTTTAACCTAGAAGAACGAAATTGGTGAGCCAAGCGGGATTGGTGTACTGATCATTACCTGCCAGTATCATGAAGATTGGGTGAAAAATGTTTGCTGAGATTTCAGGAAACTTCGTAGTTTTTGGAAGCTTGGCAACCCCTTTCAATTGAAGTGATTCTCGTCAGTCTCTGCTTGGGGCTACTTCAATAGGACACAAACCATAGCGATAGAACTTGGAACTATATTATTGTGCCAAGTTTAAAAGAGCTGGCACAAACGGTGTTTGATTTAGAGTTTCAAGTACATGTATCCCTATAGGTGAAAACAGAAGTGAAACCTAAACATGAAAAACGGTTACTGCAAAGGAACGGTTTAACCTAGAAGAAACGAAATTGGTGAGCCAAGCGGGATTGGTGTACTGATCATTACCTGCAGGTATCATCAAGATTGGGTGAAAAATGATTGCTGAGATTCAGGAAACTCGTAGTTTTTTAGAAGCTTGGCAACCCCTTTCAATGAAAGTGATTCTCGTCAGTCTCTGCTTGGGGCTACTTCAATAGGACACCAATCATAGCGATACAACTTGGAACTACATTATTGTGCCAAGTTTCAAAGATCTAGCACAAACCGTGTTTGATTTAGTGTTCCAACTACATGTATCCATATAGGAGAAAACAGAGTGAAACCTAAACATGAAAACGGTTACTGCAAAGGAACGGTTTAACCTAGAAGAACGAATTTGGTGATCCAAGTGGGACTGGTGTACTGATCATTACCTGCCAGGATCATCAAGATTGGTGAAAAAATGTTTGCTGAGATTTCAGGAAACTCGTAGTTTTTTGGAAGCTTGGCAACCCTTTCAATGAAAGTGATTCTCGTCAGTCTCTGCTTGGGGCTACTTCAATAGGACACAAACCATAGCGATAGAACTTGGAACTACATTATTGTGCCACGTTTAAAAGAGCTGGCACAAACCGTGTTTGATTTAGAGTTCAAGTACATGTATCCCTATAGGTGAAAACAGAGTGAAAACTAAACATGAAAACGGTTACTGCAAAGGAACGGTTTAACCTAGAAGAACGAAATTTGGTGAGCCAAGCGGATTGGTGTACTGATCATTACCTGCCAGTATCATCAAGATTGGGTGAAAAAATGTTTGCTGAGATTTCAGGAAACTCGTAGTTTTTGGAAGCTTGGCAACCCCTTTCAATGAAAGTGATTCTCGTCAGTCTCTGCTTGGGGCTACTTCAATAGGACAACCAACCATTGCGATAGAACTTGGAACTACATTATTGTGCCAAGTTCAAAGATCTAGCACAAACCGTGTTTGATTTAGTGTTCCAACTACATGTATCCATATAGGAGAAAACAGAGTGAAACCTAAACATGAAAACGGTTACTGCAAAGGAACGGTTTAACCTAGAAGAACGAAATTTGGTGAGCCAAGTGGGATTGGTGTACTGATCATTACCTGCCAGTATCATCAAGATTGGGTGAAAAAATGTTTGCTGAGATTTCAGGAAACTCGTAGTTTTTTGGAAGCTTGGCAACCCCTTCAATGAAAGTGATTCTCGTCAGTCTCTGCTTGGGGCTACTTCAATAGGACACCAATCATAGCGATACAACTTGGAACTACATTATTGTGCCAAGTTTCAAAGAGCTAGCACAAACCGTGTTTGATTTAGAGTTCCAACTACATGTATCCATATAGGAGAAAACCGAGTGAAACCTAAACATGAAAACGGTTACTGCAAAGAACGGTTTACCTAGAAGAACGAAATTTGGTGAGCCAAGTGGGATTGGTGTACTGATCATTACCTGCCAGGATCATCAAGATTGGGTGAAAAAATGTTTGCTGAGATTTCAGGAAACTCGTAGTTTTTTGGAAGCTTTGCAACCCTTTCAATGAAAGTGATTCTCGTCAGTCTCTGCTTGGGCTACTTCAATAGGACACCAATCATAGCGATACAACTTGGAACTACATTATTGTGCCAAGTTTCAAAGAGCTAGCACAAACGTGTTTGATTTAGAGTTCCAACTACATGTATCCATATAGGAGAAAACAGAGTGAAACCTAAACATGAAAACGGTTATTGCAAAGGAACGGTTTAACCTAGAAGAACGAAATTTGGTGAGCCAAGTGGGATTGGTGTACTGATCATTACCTGCCAGGATCATCAAGATTGGTGAAAAAAATGTTTGCTGAGATTTCAGGGAAACTCGTAGTTTTTGGAAGCTTGGCAACCCCTTTCAATGAAAGTGATTCTCCGTCAGTCTCTGCTTGGGCTACTTCAATAGGACACCAATCATAGCGATACAACTTGGAACTACATTATTGGGCCAAGTTTCAAAGAGATAGCACCAACCGTGTTTGATTTAGAGTTCCAACTACTTGTATCCATATAGGTGAAAACAGAGTGAAACCTAAACATGAAAACGGTTACTGCAAAGGAACGGTTTAACCTAGAAGAACGAAATTGGTGAGCCAAGCGGGATTGGTGTACTGATCATTACCTGCCAGTATCATCAAGATTGGGTGAAAAAATGTTTGCTGAGATTTCAGGAAACTCGTAGTTTTTTGGAAGCTTGGCAACCCCTTTCAATGAAAGTGATTCTCGTCAGTCTCTGCTTGGGGGCTACTTCAATAGGACACCCAATCATAGCGATACAACTTGGAACTACATTATTGGGCCAAGTTTCAAAGAGGATAGCACAAACCGTGTTTGATTTAGAGTTCCAACTACTTGTATCCATATAGTGAAAACAGAGTGAAACCTAAACATGAAACGGTTACTGCAAAGGAACGGTTTAACCTAGAAGAACGAAATTGGTGAGCCAAGCGGGGAATGGTGTACTGATCATTACCTGCCAGTATCATCAAGATTGGGTGAAAAAATGTTTGCTGAGATTTCAGGAAACTCGTAGTTTTTTGGAAGCTTGCAACCCCTTTCAATGAAAGTGATTCTCGTCAGTCTCTGCTTGGGGCTACTTCAATAGGACACAAACCATAGCGATAGAACTTGGAACTACATTATTGTGCCAAGTTTAAAAGAGCTGGCACAAACCGTGTTTGATTTAGAGTTCCAAGTACATGTATCCCTATAGGTGAAAACAGAGTGAAACCTAAACATGAAAACGGTTACTGCAAAGGAAACGGTTTAAACCTAGAAGAACGAAATTTCGTGAGCCAAGCGGGATTGGTGTACTGATCATTACTTGCCAGTATCATCAAGATTGGGTGAAAAAATGTTTGCTGAGATTTCAGGAAACTCGTAGTTTTTTGGAAGCTTGGCAACCCCTTTCAATGAAAGTGATTCTCGTCAGTCTCTGCTTGGGGCTACTTCAATAGGACACCAACCATTGCGATAGAACTTGGAACTACATTATTGTGCCAAGTTTCAAAGATCTAGCACAAAACCGTGTTTGATTAGTGTTCCAACTACATGTATCCATATAGGAGAAAACAGAGTGAAACCTAAAACATGAAACGGTTACTGCAAAGGACGGTTTAACCTAGAAGAACGAAATTTGGTGAGCCAAGTGGGATTGGTGTACTGATCATTACCTGCCAGGATCATCAAGATTGGGTGAAAAAATGTTTGCTGAGATTTCAGGAAACTCGTAGTTTTTTGGAAGATATTCAATCTCTTTCAATGAAAGTGATTCTCATCAGTCTCTGCTTGGGGCTACTTCAATTGGACACCAACCATATCGATAGAACTTGGAACGACATTATTGTGCCAAGTTTCAAAGAGCTAGCACCAACCGTGTTGATTTAGAGTTCCAACTACATGTATCCATATAGGAGAAAACAGAGTGAAACCTAAACATGAAAACGGTTACTGCAAAGGAACGGTTTAAACCTAGAAGAACGAAATTGGTGAGCCAAGCGGGATTGGTGTACTGATCATTACCTGCCAGTATCATCAAGATTGGGTGAAAAAATGTTTGCTGAGATTTCAGGAAACTCGTAGTTTTTGGAAGCTTGGCAACCCCTTTCAATGAAAGTGATTCTCGTCAGTCTCTGCCTTGGGCTACTTCAATAGGACACAAACCATAGCGATAGAACTTGGAACTACATTATTGTGCCAAGTTTAAAAGAGCTGGCACAAACCGTGTTTGATTTAGAGTTCCAAGTACATGTATCCCTATAGGTGAAAACAGAGTGAAACCTAAACATGAAAACGGTTACTGCAAAGGAACGGTTTAACCTAGAAGAACGAAATTTGGTGAGCCAAGCGGGATTGGTGTACTGATCATTACCTGCCAGTATCATCAAGATTGGGTGAAAAAATGTTTGCTGAGATTTCAGGAAACTCGTAGTTTTTTGGAAGCTTGGCAACCCCTTTCAATGAAAGTGATTCTCGTCAGTCTCTGCTTGGGGCTACTTCAATAGGACACCAACCATTGCGATAGAACTTGGAACTACATTATTGTGCCAAGTTTCAAAGATCTAGCACAAACCGTGTTTGATTTAGTGTTCCAACTACATGTATCCATATAGGAGAAACAGAGTGAAACTAAACATGAAAACGGTTACTGCAAAGGAACGGTTTAACCTAGAAGAACGAAATTTGGTGAGCCAAGTGGGATTGGTGTACTGATCATTACCTGCCAGGATCATCAAGATTGGGTGAAAAAATGTTTGCTGAGATTTCAGGAAACTCGTAGTTTTTTGGAAGCTTGGCAACCCCTTTCAATGAAAGTGATTCTCGTCAGTCTCTGCTTGGGGCTACTTCAATAGGACACCAATCATAGCGATACAACTTGGAACTACATTATTGTGCCAAGTTTCAAAGAGCTAGCACAAACCGTGTTTGATTTAAGAGTTCCAACTACATGTATCCATATAGGAGAAAACCGAGTGAAACCTAAACATGAAAAC
Source organism: Urocitellus parryii (assembly GCF_045843805.1). Classification (NCBI taxonomy): domain Eukaryota; kingdom Metazoa; phylum Chordata; class Mammalia; order Rodentia; family Sciuridae; genus Urocitellus; species Urocitellus parryii. Next base: position 50,175 of record NW_027552797.1, on the reverse strand, counting down.
GGTTACTGCAAAGGAACGGTTTAACCTAGAAGAACGAAATTTGGTGAGCCAAGTGGATTGGTGTACTGATCATTACCTGCCAGGATCATCAAGATTGGGTGAAAAAATGTTTGCTGAGATTCAGAAACTCGTAGTTTTTTGAAGCTTTGCAACCCCTTTCAATGAAGTGATTCTCGTCAGTCTCTGCTTGGGGCTACTTCAATAGGACACCAATCATAGCGATACAACTTGGAACTACATTATTGTGCCAAGTTTCAAAGAGCTAGCACAAACCGTGTTTGATTTAGAGTTCCAACTACATGTATCCATATAGGAGAAAACCGAGTGAAACCTAAACATGAAAACGGTTACTGCAAAGGAACGGTTTAACCTAGAAGAACGAAATTTCGTGAGCCAAGTGGGAATGGTGTACTGATCATTACCTGCCAGTATCATCAAGACTGGGTGAAAAAAATGTTTGCTGAGATTTCAGGAAACTCGTAGTTTTTAGGAAGCTTGGCAACCCCTTTCAATGAAAGTGATTCTCGTCAAGTCTCTGCTTGGGGCTACTTCGATGGACACCAACCATAGCGATAGAACTTGGAACTACATTATTGTGCCAAGTTTCAAAGATCTAGCACAAACCGTGTTTGATTTAGAGTTCCAACTACATGTATCCATATAGGAGAAAACAGAGTGAAACCTAAACATGAAAACCGTTATTGCAAAGGAACGGTTTAACCTAGAAGAACGAAATTTGGTGAGCCAAGTGGGATTGGTGTACTGATCATTACCTGCCAGGATCATCAAGATTGGGTGAAAAATGTTTGCTGAGATTTCAGGAAACTCATAGTTTTTTGGAAGCTTGGCAACCCCTTTCAATGAAAGTGATTCTCGTCAGTCTCTGCTTGGGGCTACTTCAATAGGACACCAATTCATAGCGACACAACTTGGAACTACATTATTGGGCCAAGTTTCAAAGAGATAGCACAAACCGTGTTTGATTTAGAGTTCCAACTACTTGTATCCATATAGGTGAAAACAGAGTGAAACCTAAACATGAAAACGGTTACTGCAAGGAACGGTTTAACTAGAAGAACGAAATTGGTGAGCCAAGCGGGATTGGTGTACTGATCATTACCTGCCAGTATCATCAAGATTGGGTGAAAAATGTTTGCTGAGATTTCAGGAACTCGTAGTTTTTGGAAGCTTGGCAACCCCTTTCAATGAAAGTGATCTCGTCAGTCTCTGCTTGGGGCTACTTCAATAGGACACCAATCATAGCGATAAAACTTGGAACTACATTATTGGGCCAAGTTTCAAAGAGATAGCACAAACGTGTTTGATTTAGAGTTCCAACTACTTGTATCCATATAGGTGAAAACAGAGTGAAACCTAAACATGAAAACGGTTACTGCAAAGGAACGGTTTAACCTGATGAACGAAATTTGGTGAGCCGAGCGGGATTGGTGTACTGATCATTACCTGCCAGTATCATCAAGATTGGGTGAAAAAATGTTTGCTGAGATTCAGGAAACTCGTAGTTTTTGGAAGCTTGGCAACCCCTTTCAATGAAAGTGATTCTCGTCAGTCTCTGCTTGGGCTACTTCAATAGGACACAAACCATAGCGATAGAACTTGGAACTACATTATTGTGCCAAGTTTAAAAGAGCTGGCACAAACCGTGTTTGATTTAGAGTTCCAAGTACATGTATCCCTATAGGTGAAAACAGAGTGAAACCTAAACATGAAAACGGTTACTGGAAAGGAACGGTTTAACCTAGAAGAACGAAATTTGGTGAGCCAAGCGGGATTGGTGTACTGATCATTACCAGCCAGTATCATCAAGATTGGGTGAAAAAAATGTTTGCTGAGATTTTCAGGAAACTCGGTAGTTTTTTGGAAGCTTGGCAACCCCTTTCAATGAAAGTGATTCTCGTCAGTCTCTGCTTGGGACTACTTCAATAGGACACCAACCATTGCGATAGAACTTGGAACTACATTATTGTGCCAAGTTTCCAAGATCTAGCACAAACCGTGTTTGATTTAGTGTGTTCCAACTACATGTATCCATATAGGAGAAAACAGAGTGAAACCTAAACATGAAAACGGTTACTGCAAAGGAACGGTTTAACCCTAGAAGAACGAAATTTGGTGAGCCAAGTGGGATTGGTGTACTGATCATTACCTGCCAGGATCATCAAGATTGGGTGAAAAAATGTTTGCTGAGATTTCAGGAAACTCGTAGTTTTTTGGAAGCTTGGCAACCCCTTTCAATGAAAGTGATTCTCGTCAGTCTCTGCTTGGGGCTACTTCAATAGGACACCAATCATAGCGATACAACTTGGAACTACATTATTGTGCCAAGTTTCAAAGAGCTAGCACAAACCGTGTTTGATTTAGAGTTCCAACTACATGTATCCATATAGGAAGAAAACCGAGTGAAACCTAAACATGAAACGGTTACTGCAAAGGAACGGTTTAACCTAGAAGAACGAAATTTGGTGAGCCAAGTGGGATTGGTGTACTGATCATTACCTGCCAGTATCATCGAGATTGGGTGAAAAAATGTTTGCTGAGATTTCTGGAAACTCGTAGTTTTTTGGAAGCTTGGCAACCCCTTTCAATGAAAGTGATTCTCGTCAGTCTCTGCTTGAGCCTACTTCAATAGGACACCAATCAAAGCGATAGAACTTGGAACTAAATTATTGTGCCAAGTTTCAAAGAGGTAGCACAAACCGTGTTTGATTTAGGAGTTCCAACTACATGTATCCATATAGGAGAAAACCGAGTGAAAACCTAAACATGAAAACGGTTACTGCAAAGGAACGGTTAACCTAGAAGAACGAAATTTCGTGAGCCAAGTGGGATTGGTGTACTGATCATTACCGGCCAGTATGATCAAGATTGGGTGAAAAAATGTTTGCTGAGATTTCAGAAACTCGTAGTTTTTTGGAAGCTTGGCAACCGTTTCAATGGAAGTGATTCTCGTCAGTCTCTGCTTGTGGCTACTTCAATGGGACATCAACATAGCGATAGAACTTGGAACTACATTATTGTGCCAAGTTTCAAAGAGCTAGCACAAACCGTGTTTGATTTAGAGTTCCAACTACATGTATCCATATAGAGAAAACAAAGTGAAACCTAAACATGAAAACGGTTACTGCAAAGGAACGGTTTAAGCTAGAAGAACGAAATTGGTGAGCCAAGTGGGATTGTGTACTGATCATTACCTGCCAGTATCATCAAGTTTGGTGAAAAATGTTTGCTGAGATTTCAGGAAACTCGTAGTTTTTTGGAAGCTTGGCAACCCCTTTCAATGAAAGTGATTCTCGTCAGTCTCTGCTTGGGGCTACCTTCAATAGGACACCAATCATAGCGATACAACTTGGAACTACATTATTGGGCCAAGTTTCAAAGAGATAGCACAAACCGTGTTTGATTTAGAGTTCCAACTACTTGTATCCATATAGGTGAAAACAGAGTGAAACCTAAACATGAAAACGGTTACTGCAAAGGAAACGGTTTAACCTAGAAGAACGAAATTGGTGAGCCAAGCGGGATTGGTGTACTGATCATTACCTGCCAGTATCATCAAGATTGGGTGAAAAAAATGTTTGCTGAGATTTCAGGAAACTCGTAGTTTTTTGGAAGCTTGGCACCCCTTTCAATGAAAGTGATTCTCGTCAGTCTCTGCTTGGGGCTACTTCAATAGGACACCAATCAAAGCGATAGAACTTGGAACTAAATTATTGTGCCTAGTTTCAAAGAGGTAGCACAAACCGTGTTTGATTTAGAGTTCCAACTACATGTATCCATATAGGAGAAAACAGAGTGAAACCTAAACATGAAAACGGTTACTGCAAAGGAACGGTTTAACTAGAAGAACGAAAATTACGTGAGCCAAGTGGGATTGGTGTACTGATCATTACCTGCCAGTATCATCAAGACTGGGTGAAAAAATGTTTGCTGAGATTTCATGAAACTCGTAGTTTTTGGAAGGCTTGGCAACCCCTTTCAATGAAAGTGATTCTCGTCAGTCTCTGCTTGGGCTACTTCAATGGGACACCAACCATAGCGATAGAACTTGGAACTACATTATTGGGCCAAGTTTCAAAGAGCTAGCACAAACCGTGTTTGATTTAGAGTTCCAACTACTTGTATCCATATAGGAGAAACCGAGTGAAACCTAAACATGAAAAACGGTTACTGCAAAGGAACGGTTTAACCTAGAAGAACGAAAATTTGGTGAGCCAAGTGGGATTGGTGTACTGATCATTACCGGCCAGTATGATCAAGATTGGGTGAAAAAATGTTTGCTGAGATTCAGGAAACTCGTAGTTTTTGAAGCTTGCAACCCCTTTCAATGAAAGTGATTCTCGTCAGTCTCTGCTTGTGGCTACTTCAATGGGACATCAACCATAGCGATAGACTTGGAACTACATTATTGTGCCCAGTTTCAAAGAGCTAGCACAAACCGTGTTTGATTTAGAGTTCCAACTACATGTATCCATATAGGAGAAAACAGAGTGAAACCTAAACATGAAAACGGTTACTGCAAAGGAACGGTTTAACCTAGAAGAACGAATTTGGTGAGCCAAGTGGGATTTGTGTACTGATCATTACCTGCCAGGATCATCAAGATTGGGTGAAAAAATGTTTGCTGAGATTTCAGGAAACTCGTAGTTTTTGGAAGCTTGGCAACCCCTTTCAATGAAAAGTGATTCTCGTCAGTCTCTGCTTGGGGCTACTTCAATAGGACACCAACCATAGCGATAGAACTTGGAACTACATTATTGTGCCAAGTTTCAAAGATCTAGCACAAACCGTGTTTGACTTAGAGTTCAACTACATGTATCCATATAGGAGAAAACAGAGTGAAACCTAAACATGAAACGGTTATTGCAAAAGGAACGGTTTAACCTAGAAGAACGAAATTTGGTGAGCCAAGTGGGATTGGTGTAATGATCATTACCTGCCAGTATCATCGAGATTGGGTGAAAAAATGTTTGCTGAGATTTCAGGAAACTCGTAGTTTTTTGGAAGCTTGGCAACCCCTTTCAATGAAAGTGATTCTCGTCAGTCTCTGCTTGGGCTACTTCAATAGGACACCAATCAAAGCGATAGAACTTGGAACTAAATTATTGTGCCAAGTTTCAAAGAGGTAGCACAAACCCTGTTTGATTTGGAGAACCAACTACATGTATCCATATAGGAGAAAACAGAGTGAAACCTAAACATGAAACGGTTACTGCAAAGGAACAGTTTAACCTAGAAGAACGAAATTTGGAGAGCCAAGTGGGATTGGTGTACTGATCATTTACCTGCCAGTATGATCAAGATTGGGTGAAAAAATGTTTGCTGAGATTTCAGGAAACTCGTAGTTTTTTGGAAGCTGGCAAACCGTTTCAATGGAAGTGATTCTCGTCAGTCTCTGCTTGTGGCTACTTCAATGGGACATCAACCATAGCGATAGAACTTGGAACTACATTATTGTGCCAAGTTTCAAAGAGCTAGCACAACCGTGTTGATTTAGAGTTCCAACTACATGTATCCATATAGGAGAAAAACAAAGTGAACCCTAAACATGAAAACGGTTACTGCAAAGGAACGGTTTAAGCTAGAAGAACGAAATTGGTGAGCCAAGTGGGATTGGTGTACTGATCATTACCTGCCAGTATCATCAAGATTGGTGAAAAAATGTTTGCTGAGATTTCAGGAAACTCGTAGTTTTTGGAAGCTTGGCAACCCCTTTCAATGAAAGTGATTCTCGTCAGTCTCTGCTTGGGGCTACTTCAATAGGACACCAATCATAGCGATACAACTTGAACTACATTATTGGGCCAAGTTTCAAAGAGCTAGCACAAACCGTGTTTGATTTAGAGTTCCAACTACATGTATCCATATAGGAGAAAACAGAGTGAAACCTAAACATGAAAACGGTTACTGCAAAGGAACGGTTTTAACCTAGAAGAACGAAATTTGGTGAGCCAAGTGGATTCGTGTACTGATCATTACCTGCTAGTATCATCAAGATTGGGTGAAAAATGTTTGCTGAGATTTCAGGAAACTCGTAGTTTTTTGGAAGCTTGGCAACCCCTTTCAATGAAAGTGATTCTCGGTCAGTCTCTGCTTGGGGCTACTTCAATAGGACACCAACCATAGCGATAGATCTGGGAACTACATTATTGTGCCAAGTTTCAAAGAGCTAGCAGAAACCGTGTTTGAATTAGAGTTCCAACTACATGTTCCATTTAGGAGAAAACAGAGTGAAACCTAAACATGAAAACAGTTACTGCAAAGGAACGTTTTAACCTACAAGAACGAAATTTGGTGAGCCAAGTGGGATTGGTGTACTGATCATTACCTGCCAGTATCATCAAGATTGGGTGAAAAATGTTTGCTGAGATTTCAGGAAACTCGTAGTTTTTTCGAAGCTTGGCAACCCTTTCAATGAAGTGATTCTCGTCAGTCTCTACTTGAGGCTACTTCAATGGGACACCAACCATAGCAATAGAACTTGGAACTACATTATTGTGCCAAGTTTCAAAGAGCTAGCACAAACCGTGTTTGATTTAGAGTTCAACTACTTGTATCCATATAGGAGAAAACCGAGTGATACCTAAACATGAAAACGTTACTGCAAAAGGAAACGTTTTAACGTAGAAGAAAGAAATTTGGTGAGCCAAGTGGGATTGGTGTACTGATCATTACCTGCCAGTATCATCAAGAATTGGGCGACAAAATGTTTGCTGAGATTTCAGGAAACTCGTAGTTTTTGGAAGCTTGGCAACCCCTTTCTATGAAAGTGATTCTCGTCAGTCTCTGCTTGGGGCTACTTCAATGGGACACCAACCATAGCGATAGAACTTGGAACTACATTATTGTGCAAGTTTCAAAGAGCTAGCACAAACCGTGTTTGATTTAGAGTTCCAACTACTTGTATCCATATAGGAAGAATACAGAGTGAAACCTAAAGATGAAAACGGTTACTGCAAAGGAACGGTTTAACCTAGAAGAACGAAATTTGGTGAGCCAAGTGGGATTGGGTTACTGATCATTACCTGCCAGTATCATCAAGACTGGGTGAAAAAATGTTTGCTGAGATTTCATGAAAACTTCGTAGTTTTTTGGAAGCTTGGCAACCCCTTTCAATGAAAGTGATTCTCGTCAGTCTCTGCTTGGGGCTACTTCAATGGGACACCAACCATAGCGATAGAACTTGGAACTACATTATTGTGCCAAGTTTCAAGAGCTAGCACAAACCGTGTTTGATTTAGAGTTCCAACTACTTGTATCCATATAGGAGAAAACCGAGTGAAACCTAAACATGAAAAACGGTTACTGCAAAGGAACGGTTTAACCTAGAAGAACGAATTTGTTGAGCCAAGTGGGATTGGTGTACTGATCATTACCTGCCAGTATGATCAAGATTGGGTGAAAAAATGTTTGCTGAGATTTCAGGAAACTCGTAGTTTTTTGGAAGCTTGGCAACCCTTTCAATGAAAGTGATTCTCGTCAGTCTCTGCTTGGGCTACTTCGATAGGACACGAAACCATAGCGATAGAACTTGGAACTACATTATTGTGCCAAGTTTCAAAGAGCTAGCACAAACCGTGTTTGATTTAGAGTACAAACTACATGTATCCATATAGGAGAAAACAGAGTGAAACATAAACATGAAAACGGTTACTGCAAAGGAACGGTTTAACCTAGGAAGAACGAAATTTGGTGAGCCAAGTGGGATTGGTGTACTGATCATTACCTGCCAGTATGATCAAGATTGGGTGAAAAAATGTTTGCTGAGATTTCAGGAAACTCGTAGTTTTTTGAAGCTTGGAAACCCCTTTCAATGGAAGTGATTCTCGTCAGTCTCTGCTTGTGGCTACTTCAATGGGACATCAGCCATAGCGATAGAACTTGGAACTACATTATTTGTGCCAAGTTTCAAAAGAGCTAGCACAAAACCGTGTTTGATGTAGAGTTCCAACTACATGTATCCATATAGGAGAAAACAGAGTGAAATCTAAACATGAAACGGTTACTGCAAAGGAACGGTTTAACCTAGAAGAACGAAATTTGGTGAGCCAAGTGGGATTGGTGTACTGATCATTACCTGCCAGTATCATCAAGATTGGGTGAAAAAATGTTTGCAGAGATTTCAGGAAACTCGTAGTTTTTTCGAAGCTTGGCAACCCCTTTCAATGAAAGTGATTCTCGTCAGTCTCTGCTTGGGGCTACTTCAATAGGACACCAATCAAAGCGATAGAACTTGGAACTAAATTATTGTGCCAAGTTTCAAAGAGGTAGCACAAAACGTGTTTGATTTAGAGTTCCAACTACATGTATCCATATAGGAGAAAACAGAGTGAAACCTAAACATGAAAACGTTACTGCAAAGGAACGGTTTAACCTAGAAGAACGAAATTTCGTGAGCCAAGTGGGATTGGTGTACTGATCATTACCTGCCAGTATCATCAAGATTGGGTGAAAAATGTTTGCTGAGATTTCAGGAAACTCGTAGTTTTTGGAAGCTTGGCAACCCCTTTCAATGAAAGTGATTCTCGTCAGTCTCTGCTTGGGGCTACATCGATAGGACATGAACGATAGCGATAGAACTTGGAACTACATTATTGTGCCAAGTTTCAAAGAGCTAGCACAAACCGTGTTTGATTTAGAGTACCAACTACATGTATCCATATAGGAGAAAACATAGTGAAACATAAACATGAAAACGGTTACTGCAAAGGAACGGTTTAACCTAGAATAACGAAATTTGGTGAGCAAAGTGGGATTGGTGTCGTGATCATTACCTGCCAGTATCATCAAGATTGGGTGAAAAAATGTTTGCTGAGATTTCAGGAAACTCGTAGTTTTTGGAAGCATGCAACCCCTTTCAATGAAAGTGATTCTCCTCAGTCTCTGCTTGGGGCTACTTCAATAGGACACCAACCATAGCGATAGATCTTGGAACTACATTATTGTGCCAAGTTTCAAAGAGCTAGCACAAACCGTGTTTGATTTAGAGTTCCAACTACATGTATCCATATAGGAGAAAACAAAGTGAAACCTAAACATGAAAACGGTTACTGCAAAGGAACGGTTTAAGCTAGAAGAACGAAATTTGGTGAGCCAAGTGGGATTGGTGTACTGATCATTACCTGCCAGTATCATCAAGATTGGGTGAAAAAATGTTTGCTGAGATTTCAGGAAACTCGTAGTTTTTTGGAAGCTTGGCAACACCTTTCAATGAAAGTTATTCACGTCAGTCTCTGCTTGGGGCTACTTCAATAGGACACCAATCATAGCGATACAACTTGGAACTACATTATTGTGCCAAGTTTCAAAGAGCTAGCACAAACCGTGTTTGATTTAGAGTTCCAACTACTTGTATCCATATAAGGTGAAAACAGAGTGAAACCTAAACATGAAAACGGTTACTGCAAAGGAACGGTTTAACCTAGAAGAACGAAATTTGGTGAGCCAAGCGGGATTGGTGTACTGATCATTACCTGCCAGTATCATCAAGATTGGGTGAAAAAATGTTTGCTGAGATTTCAGGAAACTCGTAGTTTTTTGGAAGCTTGGCAACCCCTTTCAATGAAAGTGATTCTCGTCAGTCTCTGCTTGGGGCTTACTTCAATAGGACACCAATCAAAGCGATAGAACTTGGAACTAAATTATTGTGCCAAGTTTCAAAGAGGTAGCACAAACCGTGTTTGATTTAGAGTTCCAACTACATGTATCCATATAGGAGAAAACAGAGTGAAACCTAAACATGAAAACGGTTACTGCAAAGGAACGGTTTAACCTAGAAGAACGAAATTTCGTGAGCCAAGTGGATTGGTGTACTGATCATTACCTGCCAGTCTCATCAAGACTGGCAGGTAATGATCAGTACACCAATCCCACTTGGCTCACGAAATTTCGTTCTTCTAGGTTAAACCGTTCCTTTGCAGTAACCGTTTTCATGTTTAGGTTTCACTCTGTTTTCTCCTATATGGATACATGTAGTTGGAACTCTAAATCAAACACGGTTTGTGCTACCTCTTTGAAACTTGGCACAATAATTTAGTTCCAAGTTCTATCGCTTTGATTGGTGTCCTATTGAAGTAGCCCCAAGCAGAGACTGACGAGAATCACTTTCATTGAAAGGGGTTGCCAAGCTTCCAAAAAACTACGAGTTTCCTGAAATCTCAGCAAACATTTTTTCACCCAATCTTGATGATACTGGCAGGTAATGATCAGTACACCAATCCCGCTTGGCTCACCAAATTTCGTTCTTCTAGGTTAAACCGTTCCTTTGCAGTAACCGTTTTCATGTTTAGGTTTCACTCTGTTTTCACCTATATGGATACAAGTAGTTGGAACTCTAAATCAAACACGGTTTGTGCTAGCTCTTTGAAACTTGGCACAATAATGTAGTTCCAAGTTGTATCGCTATGATTGGTGTCCTATTGAAGTAGCCCAAGCAGAGACTGACGAGAATAACTTTCATTGAAAGGTGTTGCCAAGCTTCCAAAAAACTACGAGTTTCCTGAAATCTCAGCAAACATTTTTTCACCCAATCTTGATGATACTGGCAGGTAATGATCAGTACACCAATCCCACTTGGCCCTCACCAAATTTCGTTCTTCTAGCTTAAACCGTTCCTTTGCAGTAACCGTTTTCATGTTTAGGTTTCACTTTGTTTTCTCCTATATGGATACATGTAGTTGGAACTCTAAATCAAACACGGTTTGTGCTAGCTCTTTGAAACTTGGCACAATAATGTAGTTCCAAGATCTATCGCTATGGTTGGTGTCCTATTGAAGTAGCCCCAAGCAGAGACTGAGGAGAATCACTTTCATTGAAAGGGGTTGCCAAGCTTCCAAAAAACTACGAGTTTCCTGAAATCTCAGCAAACATTTTTTCACCCAATCTTGATGATACTGGCAGGTAATGATCACGACACCAATCCCACTTTGCTCACCAAATTTCGTTATTCTAGGTTAAACCGTTCCTTTGCAGTAACCGTTTTCATGTTTATGTTTCACTATGTTTTCTCCTATATGGATACATGTAGTTGGTACTCTAAATCAAACACGGTTTGTGCTAGCTCTTTGAAACTTGGCACAATAATGTAGTTCCAAGTTCTATCGCTATCGTTCATGTCCTATCGATGTAGCCCCAAGCAGAGACTGACGAGAATCACTTTCATTGAAAGGGGTTGCCAAGCTTCCAAAAAACTACGAGTTTCCTGAAATCTCAGCAAACATTTTTTCACCCAATCTTGATGATACTGGCAGGTAATGATCAGTACACCAATCCCACTTGGCTCACGAAATTTCGTTCTTCTAGGTTAAACCGTTCCTTTGCAGTAACCGTTTTCATGTTTAGGTTTCACTCTGTTTTCTCCTATATGGATACATGTAGTTGGAACTCTAAATCAAACACGTTTTGTGCTACCTCTTTGAACTTGGCACAATAATTTAGTTCCAAGTTCTATCGCTTTGATTGGTGTCCTATTGAAGTAGCCCAAGCAGAGACTGACGAGAATCACTTTCATTGAAAGGGGTTGCCAAGCTTCGAAAAAACTACGAGTTTCCTGAAATCTCTGCAAACATTTTTTCACCCAATCTTGATGATACTGGCAGGTAATGATCAGTACACCAATCCCACTTGGCTCACCAAATTTCGTTCTTCTAGGTTAAACCGTTCCTTTGCAGTAACCGTTTTCATGTTTAGATTTCACTCTGTTTTCTCCTATATGGATACATGTAGTTGGAACTCTACATCAAACACGGTTTGTGCTAGCTCTTTGAAACTTGGCACAATAATGTAGTTCAAGTTCTATCGCTATGGCTGATGTCCCATTGAAGTAGCCACAAGCAGAGACTGACGAGAAATCACTTCCATTGAAAGGGGTTGCCAAGCTTCCAAAAAACTACGAGTTTCCTGAAATCTCAGCAAACATTTTTTCACCCAATCTTGATCATACTGGCAGGTAATGATCAGTACACCAATCCCACTTGGCTCACCAAATTTCGTTCTTCTAGGTTAAACCGTTCCTTTGCAGTAACCGTTTTCATGTTTATGTTTCACTCTGTTTTCTCCTATATGGATACATGTAGTTGGTACTCTAAATCAAACACGGTTTGTGCTAGCTCTTTGAAACTTGGCACAATAATGTAGTTCCAAGTTCTATCGCTATGGTTCGTGTCCTATCGAAGTAGCCCCAAGCAGAGACTGACGAGAATCACTTTCATTGAAAGGGGGTTGCCAAGCTTCCAAAAACTACGAGTTTCCTGAAATCTCAGCAAACATTTTTCACCCAATCTTGATCATACTGGCAGGTAATGATCAGTACACCAATCCCACTTGGCTCAACAAATTTCGTTCTTCTAGGTTAAACCGTTCCTTTGCAGTAACCGTTTTCATGTTTAGGTTTCACTCGGTTTCTCCTATATGGATACAAGTAGTTGGAACTCTAAATCAAACACGGTTTGTGCTAGCTCTTTGAAACTTGGCACAATAATGTAGTTCCAAGTTCTATCGCTATGGTTGGTGTCCCATTGAAGTAGCCCCAAGCAGAGACTGACGAGAATCACTTTCATTGAAAGGGGTTGCCAAGCTTCCAAAAAACTACGAGTTTCATGAAATCTCAGCAAACATTTTTTCACCCAGTCTTGATGATACTGGCAGGTAATGATCAGTACACCAATCCCACTTGGCTCACCAAATTTCGTTCTTCTAGGTTAAACCGTTCCTTTGCAGTAACCGTTTTCATCTTTAGGTTTCACTCTGTATTCTCCTATAGGATACAAGTAGTTGGAACTCTAAATCAAACACGGTTTGTGCTAGCTCTTTGAAACTTGGCACAATAATGTAGTTCCAAGTTCTATCGCTATGGTTGGTGTCCCATTGAAGTAGCCCCAAGCAGAGACTGACGAGAATCACTTTCATAGAAAGGGGTTGCCAAGCTTCCAAAAAACTACGAGTTTCCTGAAATCTCAGCAAACATTTTGTCGCCCAATCTTGATGATACTGGCAGGTAATGATCAGTACACCAATCCCACTTGGCTCACCAAATTTCTTTCTTCTACGTTAAAACGTTCCTTTGCAGTAACCGTTTTCATGTTTAGGTATCACTCGGTTTTCTCCTATATGGATACAAGTAGTTGGAACTCTAAATCAAACACGGTTTGTGCTAGCTCTTTGAAACTTGGCACAATAATGTAGTTCCAAGTTCTATTGCTATGGTTGGTGTCCCATTGAAGTAGCCTCAAGTAGAGACTGACGAGAATCACTTTCATTGAAAGGGGTTGCCAAGCTTCGAAAAAACTACGAGTTTCCTGAAATCTCAGCAAACATTTTTTCACCCAATCTTGATGATACTGGCAGGTAATGATCAGTACACCAATCCCACTTGGCTCACCAAATTTCGTTCTTGTAGGTTAAAACGTTCCTTTGCAGTAACTGTTTTCATGTTTAGGTTTCACTCTGTTTTCTCCTAAATGGAAACATGTAGTTGGAACTCTAATTCAAACACGGTTTCTGCTAGGCTCTTTGAAACTTGGCACAATAATGTAGTTCCCAGATCTATCGCTATGGTTGGTGTCCTATTGAAGTAGCCCCAAGCAGAGACTGACGAGAATCACTTTCATTGAAGGGGTTGCCAAGCTTCCAAAAAACTACGAGTTTCCTGAAATCTCAGCAAACATTTTTTCACCCAATCTTGATGATACTAGCAGGTAATGATCAGTACACGAATCCCACTTGGCTCACCAAATTTCGTTCTTCTAGGTTAAACCGTTCCTTTGCAGTAACCGTTTTCATGTTTAGGTTTCACTCTGTTTTCTCCTATATGGATACATGTAGTTGGAACTCTAAATCAAACACGGTTTGTGCTAGCTCTTTGAAACTTGGCCCAATAATGTAGTTCCAAGTTGTATCGCTATGATTGGTGTCCTATTGAAGTAGCCCCAAGCAGAGACTGACGAGAATCACTTTCATTGAAAGGGGTTGCCAAGCTTCCAAAAAACTACGAGTTTCCTGAAATCTCAGCAAACATTTTTTCACCCAATCTTGATGATACTGGCAGGTAATGATCAGTACACCAATCCCACTTGGCTCACCAAATTTCGTTCTTCTAGCTTAACCGTTCCTTTGCAGTAACCGTTTTCATGTTTAGGGTTCACTTTGTTTTCTCCTATATGGATACATGTAGTTGGAACTCTAAATCAAACACGGTTTGTGCTAGCTCTTTGAAACTTGGCACAATAATGTAGTTCCAAGTTCTATCGCTATGGTTGATGTCCCATTGAAGTAGCCACAAGCAGAGACTGACGAGAATCACTTCCATTGAAACGGTTGCCAAGCTTCCAAAAACTACGAGTTTCCTGAAATCTCAGCAAACATTTTTTCACCCAATCTTGATCATACTGGCAGGTAATGATCAGTACACCAATCCCACTTGGCTCTCCAAATTTCGTTCTTCTAGGTTAAACTGTTCCTTTGCAGTAACCGTTTTCATGTTTAGGTTTCACTCTGTTTTCTCCTATATGGATACATGTAGTTGGTTCTCCAATCAAACAGGGTTTGTGCTACCTCTTTGAAACTTGGCACAATAATTTAGTTCCAAGTTCTATCGCTTTGATTGGTGTCCTATTGAAGTAGCCCCAAGCAGAGACTGACGAGAATCACTTTCATTGAAAGGGGTTGCCAAGCTTCCAAAAACTACGAGTTTCCTGAAATCTCAGCAAACATTTTTTCACCCAATCTCGATGATACTGGCAGGTAATGATCATTACACCAATCCACTTGGCTCACCAAATTTCGTTCTTCTAGGTTAAACCGTTCCTTTGCAATAACCGTTTTCAGTTTAGGTTTCACTCTGTTTTCTCCTATATGGATACATGTAGTTGGAACTCTAAGTCAAACACGGTTTGTGCTAGATCTTTGAAACTTGGCACAATAATGTAGTTCCAAGTTCTATCGCTATGGTTGGTGTCCTATTGAAGTAGCCCCAAGCAGAGACTGACGAGAATCACTTTCATTGAAAGGGGTTGCCAAGCTTCCAAAAAACTACGAGTTTCCTGAAATCTCAGCAAACATTTTTTCACCCAATCTTGATGATCCTGGCAGGTAATGATCAGTACACAAATCCCACTTGGCTCACCAAATTTCGTTCTTCTAGGTTAAACCGTTCCTTTGCAGTAACCGTTTTCATGTTTAGGTTTCACTCTGTTTTCTCCTATATGGATACATGTAGTTGGAACTCTAAATCAAACACGGTTTGTGCTAGCTCTTTGAAACTGGGCACAATAATGTAGTTCCAAGTTCTATCGCTATGGTTGATGTCCCATTGAAGTAGCCACAAGCAGAGACTGACGAGAATCACTTTCATTGAAAGGGGTTGCCAAGCTTCCAAAAAACTACGAGTTTCCTGAAATCTCAGCAAACATTTTTTCACCCAATCTTGATCATACTGGCCGGTAATGATCAGTACACCAATCCCACTTGGCTCACCAAATTTCGTTCTTCTAGGTTAAACCGTTCCTTTGCAGTAACCGTTTTCATGTTTAGGTTTCACTCGGTTTTCTCCTATATGGATACAAGTAGTTGGAACTCTAAATCAAACACGGTTTGTGCTAGCTCTTTGAAACTTGGCCCAATAATGTAGTTCCAAGTTCTATCGCTATGGTTGGTGTCCCATTGAAGTAGCCCCAAGCAGAGACTGACGAGAATCACTTTCATTGAAAGGGGTTGCCAAGCTTCCAAAAAACTACGAGTTTCATGAAATCTCAGCAAACATTTTTTCACCCAGTCTTGATGATACTGGCAGGTAATGATCAGTACACCAATCCCACTTGGCTCACGTAATTTCGTTCTTCTAGGTTAAACCGTTCCTTTGCAGTAACCGTTTTCATGTTTAGGTTTCACTCTGTTTTCTCCTATATGGATACATGTAGTTGGAACTCTAAATCAAACACGGTTTGTGCTACCTCTTTGAAACTAGGCACAATAATTTAGTTCCAAGTTCTATCGCTTTGATTGGTGTCCTATTGAAGTAGCCCCAAGCAGAGACTGACGAGAATCACTTTCATTGAAAGGGGTTGCCAAGCTTCCAAAAAACTACGAGTTTCCTGAAATCTCAGCAAACATTTTTTCACCCAATCTTGATGATACTGGCAGGTAATGATCAGTACACCAATCCCGCTTGGCTCACCAATTTCGTTCTTCTAGGTTAAACCGTTCCTTTGCAGTAACCGTTTTCATGTTTAGGTTTCACTCTGTTTTCACCTATATGGATACAAGTAGTTGGAACTCTAAATCAAACACGGTTTGTGCTATCTCTTTGAAACTTGGCCCAATAATGTAGTTCCAAGTTGTATCGCTATGATTGGTGTCCTATTGAAGTAGCCCCAAGCAGAGACTGACGAGAATCACTTTCATTGAAAGGGGTTGCCAAGCTTCCAAAAAACTACGAGTTTCCTGAAATCTCAGCAAACATTTTTTCACCCAAACTTGATGATACTGGCAGGTAATGATCAGTACACCAATCCCACTTGGCTCACCAAATTTCGTTCTTCTAGCTTAAACCGTTCCTTTGCAGTAACCGTTTTCATGTTTAGGTTTCACTTTGTTTTCTCCTATATGGATACATGTAGTTGGAACTCTAAATCAAACACGGTTTGTGCTAGCTCTTTGAAACTTGGCACAATAATGTAGTTCCAAGTTCTATCGCTATGGTTGATGTCCCATTGAAGTAGCCACAAGCAGAGACTGACGAGAATCACTTCCATTGAAACGGTTGCCAAGCTTCCAAAAAACTACGAGTTTCCTGAAATCTCAGCAAACATTTTTTCACCCAATCTTGATCATACTGGCCGGTAATGATCAGTACACCAATCCCACTTGGCTCACGAAATTTCGTTCTTCTAGGTTAAACCGTTCCTTTGCAGTAACCGTTTTCATGTTTAGGTTTCACTCGGTTTTCTCCTATATGGATACATGTAGTTGGAACTCTAAATCAAACACGGTTTGTGCTACCTCTTTGAAACTTGGCACAATAATTTAGTTCCAAGTTCTATCGCTTTGATTGGTGTCCTATTGAAGTAGGCTCAAGCAGAGACTGACGAGAATCACTTTCATTGAAAGGGGTTGCCAAGCTTCCAAAAAACTACGAGTTTCCAGAAATCTCAGCAAACATTTTTTCACCCAATCTCGATGATACTGGCAGGTAATGATCAGTACACCAATCCCACTTGGCTCACCAAATTTCGTTCTTCTAGGTTAAACCGTTCCTTTGCAGTAACCGTTTTCATGTTTAGGTTTCACTCGGTTTTCTCCTATATGGATACATGTAGTTGGAACTCTAAATCAAACACGGTTTGTGCTAGCTCTTTGAAACTTGGCACAATAATGTAGTTCCAAGTTGTATCGCTATGATTGGTGTCCTATTGAAGTAGCCCCAAGCAGAGACTGACGAGAATCACTTTCATTGAAAGGGGTTGCCAAGCTTCCAAAAAACTACGAGTTTCCTGAAATCTCAGCAAACATTTTTTCACCCAATCTTGATGATCCTGGCAGGTAATGATCAGTACACCAATCCCACTTGGCTCACCAAATTTCGTTCTTCTAGGTTAAACCGTTCCTTTGCAGTAACCGTTTTCATGTTTAGGTTTCACTCTGTTTTCTCCTATATGGATACATGTAGTTGGAACACTAAATCAAACACGGTTTGTGCTAGATCTTGGAAACTTGGCACAATAATGTAGTTCCAAGTTCTATCGCAATGGTTGGTGTCCTATTGAAGTAGTCCCAAGCAGAGACTGACGAGAATCACTTTCATTGAAAGGGGTTGCCAAGCTTCCAAAAAACTACGAGTTTCCTGAAATCTCAGCAAACATTTTTTCACCCAATCTTGATGATACTGGCTGGTAATGATCAGTACACCAATCCCGCTTGGCTCACCAAATTTCGTTCTTCTAGGTTAAACCGTTCCTTTCCAGTAACCGTTTTCATGTTTAGGTTTCACTCTGTTTTCACCTATAGGGATACATGTACTTGGAACTCTAAATCAAACACGGTTTGTGCCAGCTCTTTTAAACTTGGCACAATAATGTAGTTCCAAGTTCTATCGCTATGGTTTGTGTCCTATTGAAGTAGCCCCAAGCAGAGACTGACGAGAATCACTTTCATTGAAAGGGGTTGCCAAGCTTCCAAAAAACTACGAGTTTCCTGAAATCTCAGCAAACATTTTTTCACCCAATCTTGATGATACTGGCAGGTAATGATCAGTACACCAATCCCGCTCGGCTCACCAAATTTCGTTCATCCAGGTTAAACCGTTCCTTTGCAGTAACCGTTTTCATGTTTAGGTTTCACTCTGTTTTCACCTATATGGATACAAGTAGTTGGAACTCTAAATCAAACACGGTTTGTGCTATCTCTTTGAAACTTGGCCCAATAATGTAGTTCCAAGTTTTATCGCTATGATTGGTGTCCTATTGAAGTAGCCCCAAGCAGAGACTGACGAGAATCACTTTCATTGAAAGGGGTTGCCAAGCTTCCAAAAAACTACGAGTTTCCTGAAATCTCAGCAAACATTTTTTCACCCAATCTTGATGATACTGGCAGGTAATGATCAGTACACCAATCCCGCTTGGCTCACCAATTTCGTTCTTCTAGGTTAAACCGTTCCTTTGCAGTAACCGTTTTCATGTTTAGGTTTCACTCTGTTTTCACCTATATGGATACAAGTAGTTGGAACTCTAAATCAAACACGGTTTGTGCTATCTCTTTGAAACTTGGCCCAATAATGTAGTTCCAAGTTGTGTCGCTATGATTGGTGTCCTATTGAAGTAGCCCCAAGCAGAGACTGACGAGAATCACTTTCATTGAAAGGGGTTGCCAAGCTTCCAAAAAACTATGAGTTTCCTGAAATCTCAGCAAACATTTTTTCACCCAATCTTGATGATCCTGGCAGGTAATGATCAGTACACCAATCCCACTTGGCTCACCAAATTTCGTTCTTCTAGGTTAAACCGTTCCTTTGCAATAACCGTTTTCATGTTTAGGTTTCACTCTGTTTTCTCCTATATGGATACATGTAGTTGGAACTCTAAATCAAACACGGTTTGTGCTAGATCTTTGAAACTTGGCACAATAATGTAGTTCCAAGTTCTATCGCTATGGTTGGTGTCCAATCGAAGTAGCCCCAAGCAGAGACTGACGAGAATCACTTTCATTGAAAGGGGTTGCCAAGCTTCCTAAAAACTACGAGTTTCCTGAAATCTCAGCAAACATTTTTTCACCCAGTCTTGATGATACTGGCAGGTAATGATCAGTACACCATTCCCACTTGGCTCACGAAATTTCGTTCTTCTAGGTTAAACCGTTCCTTTGCAGTAACCGTTTTCATGTTTAGGTTTCACTCGGTTTTCTCCTATATGGATACATGTAGTTGGAACTCTAAATCAAACACGGTTTGTGCTAGCTCTTTGAAACTTGGCACAATAATGTAGTTCCAAGTTGTATCGCTATGATTGGTGTCCTATTGAAGTAGCCCCAAGCAGAGACTGACGAGAATCACTTTCATTGAAAGGGGTTGCAAAGCTTCCAAAAAACTACGAGTTTCCTGAAATCTCAGCAAACATTTTTTCACCCAATCTTGATGATCCTGGCAGGTAATGATCAGTACACCAATCCCACTTGGCTCACCAAATTTCGTTCTTCTAGGTTAAACCGTTCCTTTGCAGTAACCGTTTTCATGTTTAGGTTTCACTCGGTTTTCTCCTATATGGATACATGTAGTTGGAACTCTAAATCAAACACGGTTTGTGCTAGCTCTTTGAAACTTGGCACAATAATGTAGTTCCAAGTTGTATCGCTATGATTGGTGTCCTATTGAAGTAGCCCCAAGCAGAGACTGACGAGAATCACTTTCATTGAAAGGGGTTGCCAAGCTTCCAAAAAACTACGAGTTTCCTGAAATCTCAGCAAACATTTTTTCACCCAATCTTGATGATCCTGGCAGGTAATGATCAGTACACCAATCCCACTTGGCTCACCAAATTTCGTTCTTCTAGGTTAAACCGTTCCTTTGCAGTAACCGTTTTCATGTTTAGGTTTCACTCTGTTTTCTCCTATATGGATACATGTAGTTGGAACACTAAATCAAACACGGTTTGTGCTAGATCTTTGAAACTTGGCACAATAATGTAGTTCCAAGTTCTATCGCAATGGTTGGTGTCCTATTGAAGTAGCCCCAAGCAGAGACTGACGAGAATCACTTTCATTGAAAGGGGTTGCCAAGCTTCCAAAAAACTACGAGTTTCCTGAAATCTCAGCAAACATTTTTTCACCCAATCTTGATGATACTGGCAGGTAATGATCAGTACACCAATCCCGCTTGGCTCACCAAATTTCGTTCTTCTAGGTTAAACCGTTCCTTTGCAGTAACCGTTTTCATGTTTAGGTTTCACTCTGTTTTCACCTATAGGGATACATGTACTTGGAACTCTAAATCAAACACGGTTTGTGCCAGCTCTTTTAAACTTGGCACAATAATGTAGTTCCAAGTTCTATCGCTATGGTTTGTGTCCTATTGAAGTAGCCCCAAGCAGAGACTGACGAGAATCACTTTCATTGAAAGGGGTTGCCAAGCTTCCAAAAAACTACGAGTTTCCTGAAATCTCAGCAAACATTTTTTCACCCAATCTTGATGATACTGGCAGGTAATGATCAGTACACCAATCCCGCTTGGCTCACCAATTTCGTTCTTCTAGGTTAAACCGTTCCTTTGCAGTAACCGTTTTCATGTTTAGGTTTCACTCTGTTTTCTCCTATATGGATACATGTAGTTGGAACTCTAAATCAAACACGGTTGGTGCTAGCTCTTTGAAACTTGGCACAATAATGTCGTTCCAAGTTCTATCGATATGGTTGGTGTCCAATTGAAGTAGCCCCAAGCAGAGACTGATGAGAATCACTTTCATTGAAAGAGATTGAATATCTTCCAAAAAACTACGAGTTTCCTGAAATCTCAGCAAACATTTTTTCACCCAATCTTGATGATCCTGGCAGGTAATGATCAGTACACCAATCCCACTTGGCTCACCAAATTTCGTTCTTCTAGGTTAAACCGTTCCTTTGCAGTAACCGTTTTCATGTTTAGGTTTCACTCTGTTTTCTCCTATATGGATACATGTAGTTGGAACACTAAATCAAACACGGTTTGTGCTAGATCTTTGAAACTTGGCACAATAATGTAGTTCCAAGTTCTATCGCAATGGTTGGTGTCCTATTGAAGTAGCCCCAAGCAGAGACTGACGAGAATCACTTTCATTGAAAGGGGTTGCCAAGCTTCCAAAAAACTACGAGTTTCCTGAAATCTCAGCAAACATTTTTTCACCCAATCTTGATGATACTGGCAGGTAATGATCAGTACACCAATCCCGCTTGGCTCACGAAATTTCGTTCTTCTAGGTTAAACCGTTCCTTTGCAGTAACCGTTTTCATGTTTAGGTTTCACTCTGTTTTCACCTATAGGGATACATGTACTTGGAACTCTAAATCAAACACGGTTTGTGCCAGCTCTTTTAAACTTGGCACAATAATGTAGTTCCAAGTTCTATCGCTATGGTTTGTGTCCTATTGAAGTAGCCCCAAGCAGAGACTGACGAGAATCACTTTCATTGAAAGGGGTTGCCAAGCTTCCAAAAAACTACGAGTTTCCTGAAATCTCAGCAAACATTTTTTCACCCAATCTTGATGATACTGGCAGGTAATGATCAGTACACCAATCCCGCTTGGCTCACCAATTTCGTTCTTCTAGGTTAAACCGTTCCTTTGCAGTAACCGTTTTCATGTTTAGGTTTCACTCTGTTTTCACCTATATGGATACAAGTAGTTGGAACTCTAAATCAAACACGGTTTGTGCTATCTCTTTGAAACTTGGCCCAATAATGTAGTTCCAAGTTGTATCGCTATGATTGGTGTCCTATTGAAGTAGCCCCAAGCAGAGACTGACGAGAATCACTTTCATTGAAAGGGGTTGCCAAGCTTCCAAAAAACTACGAGTTTCCTGAAATCTCAGCAAACATTTTTTCACCCAATCTTGATGATACTGGCAGGTAATGATCAGTACACCAATCCCGCTTGGCTCACCAATTTCGTTCTTCTAGGTTAAACCGTTCCTTTGCAGTAACCGTTTTCATGTTTAGGTTTCACTCTGTTTTCACCTATATGGATACAAGTAGTTGGAACTCTAAATCAAACACGGTTGGTGCTATCTCTTTGAAACTTGGCCCAATAATGTAGTTCCAAGTTGTATCGCTATGATTGGTGTCCTATTGAAGTAGCCCCAAGCAGAGACTGACGAGAATCACTTTCATTGAAAGGGGTTGCCAAGCTTCCAAAAAACTACGAGTTTCCTGAAATCTCAGCAAACATTTTTTCACCCAATCTTGATGATCCTGGCAGGTAATGATCAGTACACCAATCCCACTTGGCTCACCAAATTTCGTTCTTCTAGGTTAAACCGTTCCTTTGCAATAACCGTTTTCATGTTTAGGTTTCACTCTGTTTTCTCCTATATGGATACATGTAGTTGGAACTCTAAATCAAACACGGTTTGTGCTAGCTCTTTGAAACTTGGCACAATAATGTAGTTCCAAGTTGTATCGCTATGATTGGTGTCCTATTGAAGTAGCCCCAAGCAGAGACTGACGAGAATCACTTTCATTGAAAGGGGTTGCAAAGCTTCCAAAAAACTACGAGTTTCCTGAAATCTCAGCAAACATTTTTTCACCCAATCTTGATGATCCTGGCAGGTAATGATCAGTACACCAATCCCACTTGGCTCACCAAATTTCGTTCTTCTAGGTTAAACCGTTCCTTTGCAGTAACCGTTTTCATGTTTAGGTTTCACTCGGTTTTCTCCTATATGGATACATGTAGTTGGAACTCTAAATCAAACACGGTTTGTGCTAGCTCTTTGAAACTTGGCACAATAATGTAGTTCCAAGTTGTATCGCTATGATTGGTGTCCTATTGAAGTAGCCCCAAGCAGAGACTGACGAGAATCACTTTCATTGAAAGGGGTTGCCAAGCTTCCAAAAAACTACGAGTTTCCTGAAATCTCAGCAAACATTTTTCACCCAATCTTGATGATACTGGCAGGTAATGATCAGTACACCAATCCCACTTGGCTCACCAAATTTCGTTCTTCTAGGTTAAACCGTTCCTTTGCAGTAACCGTTTTCATGTTTAGGTTTCACTCTGTTTTCTCCTATATGGATACATGTAGTTGGAACACTAAATCAAACACGGTTTGTGCTAGATCTTTGAAACTTGGCACAATAATGTAGTTCCAAGTTCTATCGCAATGGTTGGTGTCCTATTGAAGTAGCCCCAAGCAGAGACTGACGAGAATCACTTTCATTGAAAGGGGTTGCCAAGCTTCCAAAAAACTACGAGTTTCCTGAAATCTCAGCAAACATTTTTTCACCCAATCTTGATGATACTGGCAGGTAATGATCAGTACACCAATCCCGCTTGGCTCACCAAATTTCGTTCTTCTAGGTTAAACCGTTCCTTTGCAGTAACCGTTTTCATGTTTAGGTTTCACTCTGTTTTCACCTATAGGGATACATGTACTTGGAACTCTAAATCAAACACGGTTTGTGCCAGCTCTTTTAAACGTGGCACAATAATGTAGTTCCAAGTTCTATCGCTATGGTTTGTGTCCTATTGAAGTAGCCCCAAGCAGAGACTGACGAGAATCACTTTCATTGAAAGGGGTTGCCAAGCTTCCAAAAAACTACGAGTTTCCTGAAATCTCAGCAAACATTTTTTCACCCAATCTTGATGATCCTGGCAGGTAATGATCAGTACACCAGTCCCACTTGGATCACCAAATTTCGTTCTTCTAGGTTAAACCGTTCCTTTGCAGTAACCGTTTTCATGTTTAGGTTTCACTCTGTTTTCTCCTATATGGATACATGTAGTTGGAACACTAAATCAAACACGGTTTGTGCTAGATCTTTGAAACTTGGCACAATAATGTAGTTCCAAGTTGTATCGCTATGATTGGTGTCCTATTGAAGTAGCCCCAAGCAGAGACTGACGAGAATCACTTTCATTGAAAGGGGTTGCCAAGCTTCTAAAAAACTACGAGTTTCCTGAAATCTCAGCAATCATTTTTTCACCCAATCTTGATGATACTGGCAGGTAATGATCAGTACACCAATCCCGCTTGGCTCACCAAATTTCGTTCTTCTAGGTTAAACCGTTCCTTTGCAGTAACCGTTTTCATGTTTAGGTTTCACTCTGTTTTCACCTATAGGGATACATGTACTTGGAACTCTAAATCAAACACCGTTTGTGCCAGCTCTTTTAAACTTGGCACAATAATATAGTTCCAAGTTCTATCGCTATGGTTTGTGTCCTATTGAAGTAGCCCCAAGCAGAGACTGACGAGAATCACTTTCATTGAAAGGGGTTGCCAAGCTTCCAAAAAACTACGAGTTTCCTGAAATCTCAGCAAACATTTTTTCACCCAATCTTCATGATACTGGCAGGTAATGATCAGTACACCAATCCCGCTTGGCTCACCAATTTCGTTCTTCTAGGTTAAACCGTTCCTTTGCAGTAACCGTTTTCATGTTTAGGTTTCACTCTGTTTTCTCCTATATGGATACATGTAGTTGGAACTCTAAATCAAACACGGTTGGTGCTAGCTCTTTGAAACTTGGCACAATAATGTCGTTCCAAGTTCTATCGATATGGTTGGTGTCCAATTGAAGTAGCCCCAAGCAGAGACTGATGAGAATCACTTTCATTGAAAGAGATTGAATATCTTCCAAAAAACTACGAGTTTCCTGAAATCTCAGCAAACATTTTTTCACCCAATCTTGATGATCCTGGCAGGTAATGATCAGTACACCAATCCCACTTGGCTCACCAAATTTCGTTCTTCTAGGTTAAACCGTTCCTTTGCAGTAACCGTTTTCATGTTTAGGTTTCACTCTGTTTTCTCCTATATGGATACATGTAGTTGGAACACTAAATCAAACACGGTTTGTGCTAGATCTTTGAAACTTGGCACAATAATGTAGTTCCAAGTTCTATCGCAATGGTTGGTGTCCTATTGAAGTAGCCCCAAGCAGAGACTGACGAGAATCACTTTCATTGAAAGGGGTTGCCAAGCTTCCAAAAAACTACGAGTTTCCTGAAATCTCAGCAAACATTTTTTCACCCAATCTTGATGATACTGGCAGGTAATGATTAGTACACCAATCCCGCTTGGCTCACCAAATTTCGTTCTTCTAGGTTAAACCGTTCCTTTGCAGTAACCGTTTTCATGTTTAGGTTTCACTCTGTTTTCACCTATATGGATACAAGTAGTTGGAACTCTAAATCAAACACGGTTTGTGCTATCTCTTTGAAACTTGGCCCAATAATGTAGTTCCAAGTTGTATCGCTATGATTGGTGTCCTATTGAAGTAGCCCCAAGCAGAGACTGACGAGAATCACTTTCATTGAAAGGGGTTGCCAAGCTTCCAAAAAACTACGAGTTTCCTGAAATCTCAGCAAACATTTTTTCACCCAATCTTGATGATACTGGCAGGTAATGATCAGTACACCAATCCCACTTGGCTCACCAAATTTCGTTCTTCTAGCTTAAACCGTTCCTTTGCAGTAACCGTTTTCATGTTTAGGTTTCACTCTGTTTTCTCCTATATGGATACATGTAGTTGGAACTCTAAATCAAACACGGTTTGTGCTAGCTCTTTGAAACTTGGCACAATAATGTAGTTCCAAGTTCTATCGCTATGGTTGATGTCCCATTGAAGTAGCCACAAGCAGAGACTGACGAGAATCAATTCCATTGAAACGGTTGCCAAGCTTCCAAAAAACTACGAGTTTCCTGAAATCTCAGCAAACATTTTTTCACCCAATCTTGATCATACTGGCCGGTAATGATCAGTACACCAATCCCACTTGGCTCACGAAATTTCGTTCTTCTAGGTTAAACCGTTGCTTTGCAGTAACCGTTTTCATGTTTAGGTTTCACTCTGTTTTCTCCTATATGGATACATGTATTTGGAACTCTAAATCAAACACGGTTTGTGCTACCTCTTTGAAACTTGGCACAATAATTTAGTTCCAAGTTCTATCGCTTTGATTGGTGTCCTATTGAAGTAGGCTCAAGCAGAGACTGACGAGAATCACTTTCATTGAAAGGGGTTGCCAAGCTTCCAAAAAACTATGAGTTTCCAGAAATCTCAGCAAACATTTTTTCACCCAATCTCGATGATACTGGCAGGTAATGATCAGTACACCAATCCCACTTGGCTCACCAAATTTCGTTCTTCTAGGTTAAACCGTTCCTTTGCAATAACCGTTTTCATGTTTAGGTTTCACTCTGTTTTCTCCTATATGGATACATTTAGTTGGAACTCTAAATCAAACACGGTTTGTGCTAGATCTTTGAAACTTGGCACAATAATGTAGTTCCAAGTTCTATCGCTATGGTTGGTGTCCAATCGAAGTAGCCCCAAGCAGAGACTGACGAGAATCACTTTCATTGAAAGGGGTTGCCAAGCTTCCTAAAAACTACGAGTTTCCTGAAATCTCAGCAAACATTTTTTCACCCAGTCTTGATGATACTGGCAGGTAATGATCAGTACACCAATCCCACTTGGCTCACGAAATTTCGTTCTTCTAGGTTAAACCGTTCCTTTGCAGTAACCGTTTTCATGTTTAGGTTTCACTCGGTTTTCTCCTATATGGATACATGTAGTTGGAACTCTAAATCAAACACGGTTTGTGCTAGCTCTTTGAAACTTGGCACAATAATGTAGTTCCAAGTTCTATCGCAATGGTTGGTGTCCTATTGAAGTAGCCCCAAGCAGAGACTGAGGAGAATCACTTACATTGAAAGGGGTTGCCAAGCTTCCAAAAAACTATGAGTTTCCTAAAATCTCAGCAAACATTTTTTCACCCAATCTTGATGATACTGGCAGGTAATGATCAGTATACCAATCCCGCTTGGCTCACCAAATTTCGTTCTTCTAGGTTAAACCGTTCCTTTGCAGTAACCGTTTTCATGTTTAGGTTTCACTCTGTTTTCACCTATAGGGATACATGTACTTGGAACTCTAAATCAAACACGGTTTGTGCCAGCTCTTTTAAACTTGGCACAATAATGTAGTTCCAAGTTCTATCGCTATGGTTTGTGTCCTATTGAAGTAGCCCCAAGCAGAGACTGACGAGAATCACTTTCATTGAAAGGGGTTGCAAGCTTCCTAAAAACTACGAGTTTCCTGAAATCTCAGCAAACATTTTTTCACCCAATCTTGATGATACTGGCAGGTAATGATCACGACACCAATCCCACTTGGCTCACCAAATTTCGTTCTTCTAGGTTAAACCGTTCCTTTGCAGTAACCGTTTTCATGTTTAGGTTTCACTCGGTTTTCTCCTATATGGATACAAGTAGTTGGAACTCTAAATCAAACACGGTTTGTGCTAGCTCTTTGAAACTTGGCCCAATAATGTAGTTCCAAGTGCTATCGCTATGGTTGGTGTCCCATTGAAGTAGCCCCAAGCGGAGACTGAGGAGAATCACTTTCATTGAAAGGGGTTGCCAAGCTTCCTAAAAACTACGAGTTTCCTGAAATCTCAGCAAACATTTTTACACCCAGTCTTGATGATACTGGCAGGTAATGATCAGTACACCAATCCCACTTGGCTCACCAAATTTCGTTCTTCTAGGTTAAACTGTTCCTTTGCAGTAACCGTTTTCATGTTTAGGTTTCACTCGGTTTTCTCCTATATGGATACATGTAGTTGGAACTCTAAATCAAACACGGTTTGTGCTAGCTCTTTGAAACTTGGCACAATAATGTAGTTCCAAGTTGTATCGCTATGATTGGTGTCCTATTGAAGTAGCCCCAAGCAGAGACTGACGAGAATCACTTTCATTGAAAGGGGTTGCCAAACTTCCAAAAAACTACGAGTTTCCTGAAATCTCAGCAAACATTTTTTCATCCAATCTTGATGATACTGGCAGGTAATGATCAGTACACCAATCCCACTTGGCTCACCAAATTTCGTTCTTCTAGGTTAAACCGTTCCTTTGCAGTAACCGTTTTCATGTTTAGGTTTCACTCTGTTTTCTCCTATATGGATACATGTAGTTGGAACTCTAAATCAAACACGGTTTGTGCTAGCTCTTTGAAACTTGGCACAATAATGTAGTTCCAAGTTCTATCGCTATGGTTGATGTCCCATTGAAGTAGCACAAGCAGAGACTGACGAGAATCACTTCCATTGAAACGGTTGCCAAGCTTCCAAAAAAACTACGAGTTTCCTGAAATCTCAGCAAACATTTTTTCACCCAATCTTGATCATACTGGCCGGTAATGATCAGTACACCAATCCCGCTTGGCTCACCAAATTTCGTTCTTCTAGGTTGAACAGTTCCTTTGCAGAAACCGTTTTCATGTTTAGGTTTCACGCTGTTTTCACCTATAGGGATACATGTACTTGGAACTCTAAATCAAACACGGTTTGTGCTAGCTCTTTTATACTTGTCACAATAATGTAGTTCCAAGTTCTATCGCTATGGTTGGTGTCCCATTGAAGTAGCCCCAAGCAGAGACTGAGGAGAATCACTTTCATTGAAAGGTTTTGCCAAGCTTCCAAAAAACTACGAGTTTCCGGAAATCCCAGCAAACATTTTTTCACCCAATCTTGATGATACTGGCAGGTAATGATCAGTACACCAATCCCACTTGGCTCACCAAATTTCGTTCTTCTAGGTTAAACCGTTCCTTTGCAGTAACCGTTTTCATGTTTAGGTTTCACTCTGTTTTCTCCTATATGCATACACGTAGTTGGAACTCTAAATCAAACACGGTTTGTGCTAGATCTTTGAAACTTGGCCCAATAATGTAGTTCCAAGTTCTATCACTATGGTTGGTGTCCCATTGAAGTAGCCCCAAGCAGAGACTGACGAGAATCACTTTCATTGAAAGTGGTTGCCAAGCTTCCAAAAAACTACGAGTTTCCTGAAATCTCAGCAAACATTTTTTCACCCAATCTTGATGATCCTGGCCGGTAATGATCAGTACACCAATCCCACTTGGCTCACCAAATTTCGTTCTTCTAGGTTAAACCGTTCCTTTGCAGTAACCGTTTTCATGTTTAGGTTTCACTCTGTTTTCTCCTATATGGATACATGTCGTAGGAACTCTAAATCAAACAGGGTTTGTGCTAGCTCTTTGAAACTTGGCACAATAATGTAGTTCCAAGTTCTATCGCTATGGTTGGTGTCCTATTGAAGTAGCCCCAAGCAGATACTGACGAGAATCACTTTCATTGAAAGGGGTTGCCAAGCTTCCAAAAAACTACGAGTTTCCTGAAATCTCAGCAAACATTTTTTCACCCAAACTTGATGATACTGGCAGGTAATGATCAGTACACCAATCCCACTTGGCTCAACAAATTTCGTTCTTCTAGGTTAAACCGTTCCTTTGCAGTAACCGTTTTCATGTTTAGGTTTCACTCTGTTTTCTCCTATATGGATACATGTAGTTGGAACTCTAAATCAAACACGGTTTGTGCTAGCTCTTTGAAACTTGGCACAACAATGTAGTTCCAAGTTCTATCGCTATGGTTGATGTCCTATTGAAGTAGCCCCAAGCAGAGACTGACGAGAATCACTTTCATTGAAAGGGGTTGCCAAGTTTCCAAAAAACTACGAGTTTCCTGAAATCTCAGCAAACATTTTTTCACCCAATCTTGATGATCCTGGCCGGTAATGATCAGTACACCAATCCCACTTGGCTCACCAAATTTCGTTCTTCGAGGTTAAACAGTTCCTTTGCAATAACCATTTTCATGTTTAGGTTTCACTCTGTTTTCTCCTATATGGATACATATATTTGGAACTCTAAATCAAACACGGTTTGTGCTAGTCTTTGAAACTTGGCACAATAATGTAGTTCCAAGTTCTATCGCTATGGTTGGTGTCCTATCGAAGTAGCCCCAAGCAGAGACTGACGAGAATCACTTTCATTGAAAGGGGTTGCCAAGCTTCCAAGAAACTACGAGTTTCCTGACATCTCAGCAAACATTTTTTCACCCAATCTTGATGATACTGGCAGGTAATGATCAGTACACCAATCCCACTTGGCTCACCAAATTTCGTTCTTCTAGGTTAAACCGTTCCTTTGCAGTAACCGTTTTCATGTTTAGGTTTCACTCGGTTTTCTCCTATATGGATAGAAGTAGTTGGAACTCTAAATCAAACACGGTTTGTGCTAGCTCTTTGAAACTTGGCCCAATAATGTAGTTCCAAGTTCTATCGCTATGGTTGGTGTCCCATTGAAGTAGCCCCAAGCAGAGACTGAGGAGAATCACTTTCATTGAAAGGGGTTGCCAAGCTTCCAAAAAACTACGAGTTTCCGGAAATCTCAGCAAACATTTTTTCACCCAATCTTGATGATACTGGCAGGTAATGATCAGTACACCAATCCCACTTGGCTCACCAAATTTCGTTCTTCTAGGTTAAACCGTTCCTTTGCAGTAACCGTTTTCATGTTTAGGTTTCACTCTGTTTTCTCCTATATGGATACACGTAGTTGGAACTCTAAATCAAACACGGTTTGTGCTAGATCTTTGAAACTTGGCACAATAATGTAGTTCCAAGTTCTATCGCTATGGTTGGTGTCCAATCGAAGTAGCCCCAAGCAGAGACTGACGAGAATCACTTTCATTGAAAGGGGTTGCCAAGCTTCCAAAAAACTACGAGTTTCCTGAAATCTCAGCAAACATTTTTTCACCCAATCTTGATGATACTGGCAGGTAATGATCAGTACACCAATCCCACTTGGCTCACCAAATTTCGTTCTTCTAGGTTAAACCGTTCCTTTGCAGTAACCGTTTTCATGTTTAGGTTTCACTCGGTTTTCTCCTATATGGATACAAGTAGTTGGAACTCTAAATCAAACACGGTGTGTGCTAGCTCTTTGAAACTTGGCCCAATAATGTAGTTCCAAGTTCTATCGCTATGGTTGGTGTCCCATTGAAGTAGCCCCAAGCAGAGACTGAGGAGAATCACTTTCATTGAAAGGTTTTGCCAAGCTTCCAAAAAACTACGAGTTTCCGGAAATCCCAGCAAACATTTTTTCACCCAATCTTGATGATACTGGCAGGTAATGATCAGTACACCAATCCCACTTGGCTCACCAAATTTCGTTCTTCTAGGTTAAACCGTTCCTTTGCAGTAACCGTTTTCATGTTTAGGTTTCACTCTGTTTTCTCCTATATGCATACACGTAGTTGGAACGCTAAATCAAACACGGTTTGTGCTAGATCTTTGAAACTTGGCCCAATAATGTAGTTCCAAGTTCTATCACTATGGTTGGTGTCCCATTGAAGTAGCCCCAAGCAGAGACTGACGAGAATCACTTTCATTGAAAGTGGTTGCCAAGCTTCCAAAAAACTACGAGTTTCCTGAAATCTCAGCAAACATTTTTTCACCCAATCTTGATGATCCTGGCCGGTAATGATCAGTACACCAATCCCACTTGGCTCACCAAATTTCGTTCTTCTAGGTTAAACCGTTCCTTTGCAGTAACCGTTTTCATGTTTAGGTTTCACTCTGTTTTCTGCTATATGGATACATGTCGTAGGAACTCTAAATCAAACAGGGTTTGTGCTAGCTCTTTGAAACTTGGCACAATAATGTAGTTCCAAGTTCTATCGCTATGGTTGGTGTCCTATTGAAGTAGCCCCAAGCAGATACTGACGAGAATCACTTTCATTGAAAGGGGTTGCCAAGCTTCCAAAAAACTACGAGTTTCCTGAAATCTCAGCAAACATTTTTTCACCCAAACTTGATGATACTGGCAGGTAATGATCAGTACACCAATCCCACTTGGCTCAACAAATTTCGTTCTTCTAGGTTAAACCGTTCCTTTGCAGTAACCGTTTTCATGTTTAGGTTTCACTCTGTTTTCTCCTATATGGATACATGTAGTTGGAACTCTAAATCAAACACGGTTTGTGCTAGCTCTTTGAAACTTGGCACAACAATGTAGTTCCAAGTTCTATCGCTATGGTTGATGTCCTATTGAAGTAGCCCCAAGCAGAGACTGACGAGAATCACTTTCATTGAAAGGGGTTGCCAAGTTTCCAAAAAACTACGAGTTTCCTGAAATCTCAGCAAACATTTTTTCACCCAATCTTGATGATCCTGGCCGGTAATGATCAGTACACCAATCCCACTTGGCTCACCAAATTTCGTTCTTCGAGGTTAAACAGTTCCTTTGCAATAACCATTTTCATGTTTAGGTTTCACTCTGTTTTCTCCTATATGGATACATATATTTGGAACTCTAAATCAAACACGGTTTGTGCTAGTCTTTGAAACTTGGCACAATAATGTAGTTCCAAGTTCTATCGCTATGGTTGGTGTCCTATCGAAGTAGCCCCAAGCAGAGACTGACGAGAATCACTTTCATTGAAAGGGGTTGCCAAGCTTCCAAGAAACTACGAGTTTCCTGACATCTCAGCAAACATTTTTTCACCCAATCTTGATGATACTGGCAGGTAATGATCAGTACACCAATCCCACTTGGCTCACCAAATTTCGTTCTTCTAGGTTAAACCGTTCCTTTGCAGTAACCGTTTTCATGTTTAGGTTTCACTCGGTTTTCTCCTATATGGATAGAAGTAGTTGGAACTCTAAATCAAACACGGTTTGTGCTAGCTCTTTGAAACTTGGCCCAATAATGTAGTTCCAAGTTCTATCGCTATGGTTGGTGTCCCATTGAAGTAGCCCCAAGCAGAGACTGAGGAGAATCACTTTCATTGAAAGGGGTTGCCAAGCTTCCAAAAAACTACGAGTTTCCGGAAATCTCAGCAAACATTTTTTCACCCAATCTTGATGATACTGGCAGGTAATGATCAGTACACCAATCCCACTTGGCTCACCAAATTTCGTTCTTCTAGGTTAAACCGTTCCTTTGCAGTAACCGTTTTCATGTTTAGGTTTCACTCTGTTTTCTCCTATATGGATACACGTAGTTGGAACTCTAAATCAAACACGGTTTGTGCTAGATCTTTGAAACTTGGCACAATAATGTAGTTCCAAGTTCTATCGCTATGGTTGGTGTCCAATCGAAGTAGCCCCAAGCAGAGACTGACGAGAATCACTTTCATTGAAAGGGGTTGCCAAGCTTCCAAAAAACTACGAGTTTCCTGAAATCTCAGCAAACATTTTTTCACCCAATCTTGATGATACTGGCAGGTAATGATCAGTACACCAATCCCACTTGGCTCACCAAATTTCGTTCTTCTAGGTTAAACCGTTCCTTTGCAGTAACCGTTTTCATGTTTAGGTTTCACTCGGTTTTCTCCTATATGGATACAAGTAGTTGGAACTCTAAATCAAACACGGTGTGTGCTAGCTCTTTGAAACTTGCCCCAATAATGTAGTTCCAAGTTCTATCGCTATGGTTGGTGTCCCATTGAAGTAGCCCCAAGCAGAGACTGAGGAGAATCACTTTCATTGAAAGGGGTTGCCAAGCTTCCAAAAAACTACGAGTTTCAGGAAATCTCAGCAAACATTTTTTCACCCAATCTTGATGATACTGGCAGGTAATGATCAGTACACCAATCCCACTTGGCTCACCAAATTTCGTTCTTCTAGGTTAAACCGTTCCTTTGCAGGAACCGTTTTCATGTTTAGGTTTCACTCTGTTTTCTCCTATATGGATACATGTAGTTGGAACTCTAAATCAAACACGGTTTGTGCTAGCTCTTTGAAACTTGGCACAATAATGTAGTTCCAAGTTCTATCGCTATGGTTGGTGTCCTATTGAAGTAGCCCCAAGCAGATACTGACGAGAATCACTTTCATTGAAAGGGGTTGCCAAGCTTCCAAAAAACTACGAGTTTCCGGAAATCTCAGCAAACATTTTTTCACCCAATCTTGATGATCCTGGCCGGTAATGATCAGTACACCAATCCCACTTGGCTCACCAAATTTCGTTCTTCTAGGTTAAACCGTTCCTTTGCAGTAACCGTTTTCATGTTTAGGTTTCACTCTGTTTTCTCCTATATGGATACATGTAGTTGGAACTCTAAATCAAACACGGTTTGTGCTAGCTCTTTGAAACTTGGCCCAATAATGTAGTTCCAAGTTCTATCGCTATGGTTGGTGTCCTATTGAAGTAGCCCCAAGCAGAGACTGAGGAGAATCACTTTCATTGAAAGGTGTTGCCAAGCTTCCAAGAAACTACGAGTTTCCTGAAATCTCAGCAAACATTTTTTCACCCAATCCTGATGATACTGGCAGGTAATGATCAGTACACCAATCCCACTTGGCTCACCAAATTTCGTTCTTCTAGGTTAAACCGTTCCTTTGCAGTAACCGTTTTCATGTTTAGGTTTCACTCTGTTTTCTCCTATATGGATACATGTAGTTGGAACTCTAAATCAAACACGGTTTGTGCTAGCTCTTTGAAACTTGGCACAATATTATAGTTCCAAGTTCTATCACTATGCTTGGTGTCCTATTGAAGTAGCCCCAAGCAGAGACTGACGAGAATCACTTTCATTGAAAGGGGTTGCCAAGCTTCCAAAAACTACGAGTTTCCTGAAATCTCAGCAAATATTTTTTCACCCAATCTTGATCATACTGGCAGGTAATGATCAGTACACCAATCCCACTTGGCTCACCAAATTTCGTTCTTCTATGTTAAACCGTTCCTTTGCAGTAACCGTTTTCATGTTTAGGTTTCACTCTGTTTTCTCCTATATGGATACATGTAGTTGGAACTCTAAATCAAACACGGTTTGTGCTAGCTCTTTGAAACTTGGCACAATAATGCAGTTCCAAGTTCTATCGCTATGGTTGGTGTCCTATTGCAGTAGCCCCAAGCAGAGACGGACGAGAATCACTTTCATTGAAAGGGGTTGCCAAGCTTCCAAAAAACTAGGAGTTTCCTGAAATCTCAGCAACATTTTTTCACCCAATCCTGATGATACTGGCAGGTAATGATCAGTACACCAATCCCACTTGGCTCACCAATTTTCGTTCTTCTAGGTTAAACCGTTCCTTTGCAGTAACCGTTTTCATGTTAGGTTTCACTTTGTTTTCTCCTATATGGATACATGTAGTTGGAACTCTAAATCAAACACGGTTTGTGCTAGCTCTTTGAAACTTGGCACAATAATGTAGTTCCAAGTTCTATCGCTATGGTTGATGTCCTATTGAAGTAGCCCCAAGCACAGACTGAGGAGAATCACTTTCATTGAAAGGGGTTGCCAAGCTTCCAAAAAACTACGAGTTTCCGGAAATCTCAGCAAACATTTTTTCACCCAATCTTGATGATCCTGGCCGGTAATGATCAGTACACCAATCCCACTTGGCTCACCAAATTTCGTTCTTCTAGGTTAAACCGTTCCTTTGCAGTAACCGTTTTCATGTTTAGGTTTCACTTTGTTTTCTCCGATATGGATACATGTATTTGGAACTCTAAATCAAACACGGTTTGTGCTAGTCTTTGAAACTAATACCTAGCAATCCCCAGCCAAAAAAAAAAAAAGAATGTGGAAGCCAGATTTAAGTCCTGATCTCCCACTGCACGAGAATCACTTTCATTGAAAGGGGTTGCCAAGCTTCCAAAAAACTACGAGTTTCCTGAAATCTCAGCAAACATTTTTTCACCCAATCTTGATGATACTGGCAGGTAATGATCAGTACACCAATCCCACTTGGCTCACCAAATTTCGTTCTTCTAGGTTAAACCGTTCCTTTGCAGAAACCGTTTTCATGTTTAGGTTTCACTCTGTTTTCTCCTATATGGATACAAGTAGTTGGAACTCTAAATCAAACACGGTCTGTGCTAGCTCTTTGAAACATGGCACAATAATGTAGTTCCAAGATCTATCGCTATGCTTGGTGTCTTATTGAAGTAGCCCCAAGCAGAGACTGAGGAGAATCACTTTCATTGAAAGGGGTTGCCAAGCTTCCAAAAAACTACGAGTTTCCTGAAATCTCAGCAAACATTTTTTTCACCCAATCTTGATGATACTGGCAGGTAATGATCACGACACCAATCCCACTTGGCTCACCAAATTTCGTTCTTCTAGGTTAAACCGTTCCTTTGCAGAAACCGTTTTCATGTTTAGGTTTCACACTGTTTTCTCCTATATGGATACACGTAGTTGGAACTCTAAATCAAACACGGTTTGTGCTAGATCTTTGAAACTTGGCACAATAATGTAGTTCCAAGTTCTATCGCTATGGTTGGTGTCCAATCGAAGTAGCCCCAAGCAGAGACTGACGAGAATCACTTTCATTGAAAGGGGTTGCCAAGCTTCCAAAAAACTACGAGTTTCCTGAAATCTCAGCAAACATTTTTTCACCCAATCTTGATGATACTGGCAGGTAATGATCAGTACACCAATCCCACTTGGCTCACCAAATTTCGTTCTTCTAGGTTAAACCGTTCCTTTGCAGTAACCGTTTTCATGTTTAGGTTTCACTCGGTTTTCTCCTATATGGATACAAGTAGTTGGAACTCTAAATCAAACACGGTGTGTGCTAGCTCTTTGAAACTTGCCCCAATAATGTAGTTCCAAGTTCTATCGCTATGGTTGGTGTCCCATTGAAGTAGCCCCAAGCAGAGACTGAGGAGAATCACTTTCATTGAAAGGGGTTGCCAAGCTTCCAAAAAACTACGAGTTTCAGGAAATCTCAGCAAACATTTTTTCACCCAATCTTGATGATACTGGCAGGTAATGATCAGTACACCAAACCCACTTGGCTCACCAAATTTCGTTCTTCTAGGTTAAACCGTTCCTTTGCAGGAACCGTTTTCATGTTTAGGTTTCACTCTGTTTTCTCCTATATGGATACATGTAGTTGGAACTCTAAATCAAACACGGTTTGTGCTAGCTCTTTGAAACTTGGCACAATAATGTAGTTCCAAGTTCTATCGCTATGGTTGTTGTCCTATTGAAGTAGCCCCAAGCAGATACTGACGAGAATCACTTTCATTGAAAGGGGTTGCCAAGCTTCCAAAAAACTACGAGTTTCCGGAAATCTCAGCAAACATTTTTTCACCCAATCTTGATGATCCTGGCCGGTAATGATCAGTACACCAATCCCACTTGGCTCACCAAATTTCGTTCTTCTAGGTTAAACCGTTCCTTTGCAGTAACCGTTTTCATGTTTAGGTTTCACTCTGTTTTCTCCTATATGGATACATGTAGTTGGAACTCTAAATCAAACACGGTTTGTGCTAGCTCTTTGAAACTTGGCCCAATAATGTAGTTCCAAGTTCTATCGCTATGGTTGGTGTCCTATTGAAGTAGCCCCAAGCAGAGACTGAGGAGAATCACTTTCATTGAAAGGTGTTGCCAAGCTTCCAAGAAACTACGAGTTTCCTGAAATCTCAGCAAACATTTTTTCACCCAATCCTGATGATACTGGCAGGTAATGATCAGTACACCAATCCCACTTGGCTCACCAAATTTCGTTCTTCTAGGTTAAACCGTTCCTTTGCAGTAACCGTTTTCATGTTTAGGTTTCACTCTGTTTTCTCCTATATGGATACATGTAGTTGGAACTCTAAATCAAACACGGTTTGTGCTAGCTCTTTGAAACTTGGCACAATATTATAGTTCCAAGTTCTATCACTATGCTTGGTGTCCTATTGAAGTAGCCCCAAGCAGAGACTGACGAGAATCACTTTCATTGAAAGGGGTTGCCAAGCTTCCAAAAACTACGAGTTTCCTGAAATCTCAGCAAATATTTTTTCACCCAATCTTGATCATACTGGCAGGTAATGATCAGTACACCAATCCCACTTGGCTCACCAAATTTCGTTCTTCTATGTTAAACCGTTCCTTTGCAGTAACCGTTTTCATGTTTAGGTTTCACTCTGTTTTCTCCTATATGGATACATGTAGTTGGAACTCTAAATTAAACACGGTTTGTGCTAGCTCTTTGAAACTTGGCACAATAATGCAGTTCCAAGTTCTATCGCTATGGTTGGTGTCCTATTGCAGTAGCCCCAAGCAGAGACGGACGAGAATCACTTTCATTGAAAGGGGTTGCCAAGCTTCCAAAAAACTAGGAGTTTCCTGAAATCTCAGCAACATTTTTTCACCCAATCCTGATGATACTGGCAGGTAATGATCAGTACACCAATCCCACTTGGCTCACCAATTTTCGTTCTTCTAGGTTAAACCGTTCCTTTGCAGTAACCGTTTTCATGTTAGGTTTCACTTTGTTTTCTCCTATATGGATACATGTAGTTGGAACTCTAAATCAAACACGGTTTGTGCTAGCTCTTTGAAACTTGGCACAATAATGTAGTTCCAAGTTCTATCGCTATGGTTGATGTCCTATTGAAGTAGCCCCAAGCACAGACTGAGGAGAATCACTTTCATTGAAAGGGGTTGCCAAGCTGCCAAAAAACTACGAGTTTCCTGAAATCTCAGCAAACATTTTTTCACCCAATCTTGATGATCCTGGCCGGTAATGATCAGTACACCAATCCCACTTGGCTCACCAAATTTCGTTCTTCTAGGTTAAACCGTTCCTTTGCAGTAACCGTTTTCATGTTTAGGTTTCACTTTGTTTTCTCCGATATGGATACATGTATTTGGAACTCTAAATCAAACACGGTTTGTGCTAGTCTTTGAAACTTGGCACAATAATGTAGTTCCAAGTTCTATCGCTATGGTTGGTGTCCTATCGAAGTCGCCCCAAGCAGAGACTGACGAGAATCACTTTCATTGAAAGGGGTTGCCAAGCTTCCAAAAAACTACGAGTTTCCTGAAATCTCAGCAAACATTTTTTCACCCAATCTTGATGATACTGGCAGGTAATGATCAGTACACCAATCCCACTTGGCTCACCAAATTTCGTTCTTCTAGGTTAAACCGTTCCTTTGCAGAAACCGTTTTCATGTTTAGGTTTCACTCTGTTTTCTCCTATATGGATACAAGTAGTTGGAACTCTAAATCAAACACGGTCTGTGCTAGCTCTTTGAAACATGGCACAATAATGTAGTTCCAAGATCTATCGCTATGCTTGGTGTCTTATTGAAGTAGCCCCAAGCAGAGACTGAGGAGAATCACTTTCATTGAAAGGGGTTGCCAAGCTTCCAAAAAACTACGAGTTTCGTGAAATCTCAGCAAACATTTTTTTCACCCAATCTTGATGATACTGGCAGGTAATGATCACGACACCAATCCCACTTGGCTCACCAAATTTCGTTCTTCTAGGTTAAACCGTTCCTTTGCAGAAACCGTTTTCATGTTTAGGTTTCACACTGTTTTCTCCTATATGGATACACGTAGTTGGAACTCTAAATCAAACACGGTTTGTGCTAGCTCTTTGAAACTTGGCACAATAATGAAGTTTCAAGTTCTATCGCTATGGTTGGTGTCCAATCGAAGTAGCCCCAAGCAGAGACTGACGAGAATCACTTTCATTGAAAGGGGTTGCCAAGCTTCCAAAAAACTACGAGTTTCCTGAAATCTCAGCAAACATTTTTTCAACCAATCTTGATGATACTGGCAGGTAATGATCAGTACACCAATCCCACTTGGCTCACCAAATTTCGTTCTTCTAGGTTAAACCGTTCCTTTGCAGTAACCGTTTTCATGTTTAGGTTTCACTCTGTTTTCTCCTATATGGATACATGTATTTGGAACTCTAAATCAAACACGGTTTGTGCTAGCTCTTTGAAACTTGGCACAAAAAT
Organism: Urocitellus parryii; assembly: GCF_045843805.1. Lineage (NCBI taxonomy): Eukaryota > Metazoa > Chordata > Mammalia > Rodentia > Sciuridae > Urocitellus > Urocitellus parryii. Next base: position 10,405 of record NW_027552797.1, on the reverse strand, counting down.
GTAGTTCCAACTTCTATCGCTATGGTTTGTGTCCTATTGAAGTAGCCCCAAGCAGAGACTGACGAGAATCACTTTCAATGAAAGGGGTTGCCAAGCTTCCAAAAAACTAGGAGTTTCAGGAAATCTCAGCAAACATTTTTTCACCCAATCTTGATGATACTGGCAGGTAATGATCAGTACACCAATCCCACTTGGCTCACCAAATTTCGTTCTTCTAGGTTAAACCGTTCCTTTGCAGGAACAGTTTTCATGTTTAGGTTTCACTCTGTTTTCTCCTATATGGATACATGTAGTTGGAACTCTAAATCAAACACGGTTTGTGCTAGCTCTTTGAAACTTGGCACAATAATGTAGTTCCAAGTTCTATCGCTATGGTTGGTGTCCTATCGAAGTCGCCCCAAGCAGAGACTGACGAGAATCACTTTCATTGAAAGGGGTTGCCAAGCTTCCAAAAAACTACGAGTTTCCTGAAATCTCAGCAAACATTTTTTCACCCAATCTTGATGATACTGGCAGGTAATGATCAGTACACCAATCCCACTTGGCTCACCAAATTTCGTTCTTCTAGGTTAAACCGTTCCTTTGCAGAAACCGTTTTCATGTTTAGGTTTCACTCTGTTTTCTCCTATATGGATACAAGTAGTTGGAACTCTAAATCAAACACGGTCTGTGCTAGCTCTTTGAAACATGGCACAATAATGTAGTTCCAAGATCTATCGCTATGCTTGGTGTCTTATTGAAGTAGCCCCAAGCAGAGACTGAGGAGAATCACTTTCATTGAAAGGGGTTGCCAAGCTTCCAAAAAACTACGAGTTTCCTGAAATCTCAGCAAACATTTTTTTCACCCAATCTTGATGATACTGGCAGGTAATGATCACGACACCAATCCCACTTGGCTCACCAAATTTCGTTCTTCTAGGTTAAACCGTTCCTTTGCAGAAACCGTTTTCATGTTTAGGTTTCACACTGTTTTCTCCTATATGGATACACGTAGTTGGAACTCTAAATCAAACACGGTTTGTGCTAGCTCTTTGAAACTTGGCACAATAATGAAGTTCCAAGTTCTATCGCTATGGTTGGTGTCCAATCGAAGTAGCCCCAAGCAGAGACTGACGAGAATCACTTTCATTGAAAGGGGTTGCCAAGCTTCCAAAAAACTACGAGTTTCCTGAAATCTCAGCAAACATTTTTTCAACCAATCTTGATGATACTGGCAGGTAATGATCAGTACACCAATCCCACTTGGCTCACCAAATTTCGTTCTTCTAGGTTAAACCGTTCCTTTGCAGTAACCGTTTTCATGTTTAGGTTTCACTCTGTTTTCTCCTATATGGATACATGTATTTGGAACTCTAAATCAAACACGGTTTGTGCTAGCTCTTTGAAACTTGGCACAAAAATGTAGTTCCAACTTCTATCGCTATGGTTTGTGTCCTATTGAAGTAGCCCCAAGCAGAGACTGACGAGAATCACTTTCAATGAAAGGGGTTGCCAAGCTTCCAAAAAACTAGGAGTTTCAGGAAATCTCAGCAAACATTTTTTCACCCAATCTTGATGATACTGGCAGGTAATGATCAGTACACCAATCCCACTTGGCTCACCAAATTTCGTTCTTCTAGGTTAAACCGTTCCTTTGCAGGAACAGTTTTCATGTTTAGGTTTCACTCTGTTTTCTCCTATATGGATACATGTAGTTGGAACTCTAAATCAAACACGGTTTGTGCTAGCTCTTTGAAACTTGGCACAATAATGTAGTTCCAAGTTCTATCGCTATGGTTTGTGTCCTATTGAAGTAGCCCCAAGCAGATACTGACTAGAATCACTTTCATTGAAAGGGGTTGCCAAGCTTCCAAAAAAACTACGAGTTTCCGGAAATCTCAGCAAACATTTTTTCACCCAATCTTGATGATACTGGCAGGTAATGATCAGTACACCAATCCCACTTGGCTCACCAAATTTCGTTCTTCTAGGTTAAACCGTTCCTTTGCAGTAAACGTTTTCATGTTTAGGTTTCACTCTGTTTTCTCCTATATGGATACACGTAGTTGGAACTCTAAATCAAACACGGTTTTTGCTAGATCTTTGAAACTTGGCACAATAATGAAGTTCCAAGTTCTATCGCTATGGTTGGTGTCCAATCGAAGTAGCCCCAAGCAGAGACTGACGAGAATCACTTTCATTGAAAGGGGTTGCCAAGTTTCCAAAAAACTACGAGTTTCCTGAAATCTCAGCAAACATTTTTTCACCCAATCTTGATGATACTGGCAGGTAATGATCAGTACACCAATCCCACTTGGCTCACCAAATTTCGTTCTTCTAGGTTAAACCGTTTCTTTGCAGTAACCGTTTTCATGTTTAGGTTTCACTCGGTTTTCTCCTATATGGATACAAGTAGTTGGAACTCTAAATCAAACACGGTTTGTGCTAGCTCTTTGAAACTTGGCCCAATAATGTAGTTCCAAGTTCTATCGCTATGGTTGGTTTCCCATTGAAGTAGCCCCAAGCAGAGACTGAGGAGAATCACTTTCATTGAAAGGGGTTGCCAAGCTTCCAAAAAACTACGAGTTTCAAGAAATCTCAGCAAACATTTTTTCACCCAATCTTGATGATACTGGCAGGTAATGCTCAGTACACCAAACCCACTTGGCTCACCAAATTTTGTTCTTCTAGGTTAAACCGTTCCTTTGCAGGAACAGTTTTCATGTTTAGGTTTCACTCTGTTTTCTCCTATACGGATACATGTAGTTGGAACTCTAAATCAAACACGGTTTGTGCTAGCTCTTTGAAACTTGGCACAATAATGTAGTTCCAAGTTCTATCGCTATGGTTGGTGTCCTATTGAAGTAGCCCCAAGCAGATACTGACTAGAATCACTTTCATTGAAAGGGGTTGCCAAGCTTCCAAAAAAACTACGAGTTTCCTGAAATCTCAGCAAACATTTTTTCACCCAAACTTCATGATACGGGCAGGTAATGATCAGTACACCAATCCCACTTGGCTCACCAAATTTCGTTCTTCTAGGTTAAACCGTTCCTTTGCAGTAACCGTTTTCATGTTTAGGTTTCACTCTGTTTTCTCCTATATGGATACATGTACTTGGAACTCTAAATCAAACACGGTTTGTGCTAGCTCTTTGAAACTTGGCACAATAATGCAGTTCCAAGTTCTATCGCTATTGTTTGTGTCCTATTGCAGTAGCCCCAAGCAGAGACTGACGAGATTCACTTTCATTGAAAGGGGTTGCCAAGCTTCCAAAAAACTACGAGTTTCCTGAAATCTCAGCAAACATTTTTTCACCCAATCCTGATGATCCTGGCAGGTAATGATCAGTACACCAATCCCACTTGGCTCACCAAATTTCTTTCTTCTAGGTTAAACCGTTCCTTTGCAGTAACCGTTTTCATGTTTAGGTTTCACTCTCTTTTCTCCTATATGGATACATGTAGTTGGAACTCTAAATCAAACACGGTTTGTGCTAGCTCTTTGAAACTTGGCACAATAATGTAGTTCCAAGTTCTATCGCTATGGTTGATGTCCTATTGAAGTAGCCCCAAGCAGAGACTGATGAGAATCACTTTCATTGAAAGGGGTTGCCAAGCTTCCAAAAAACTACGAGTTTCCTGAAATCTCAGCAAACATTTTTTCACCCAATCTTGATGATCCTGGCCGGTAATGATCAGTACACCAATCCCACTTGGCTCACCAAATTTCGTTCTTCTAGGTTAAACCGTTGCTTTGCAGTAACCGTTTTCATGTTTAGGTTTCACTCACTCTGTTTCTCCTATATGGATACATGTAGTTGGAACTCTAAATCAAACACGGTTTGTGCTAGCTCTTTGAAACTTGGCACAATAATGTAGTTCCAAGTTCTATCGCTATGGTTGGTGTAGTATTGACGTAGCCCCAAGCAGAGACTGACGAGAATCACTTTCATTGAAAGTGGTTGCCAAGCTTCTAAAAAACTACGAGTTTCCTGAAATCTCAGCAAACATTTTTTCACCCAAACTTGATGATGTTGGCAGGTAATGATCAGTACACCAATCCCACTTGGCTCAACAAATTTCGTTCTTCTAGGTTAAACCGTTCCTTTGCAGTAACCGTTTTCATGTTTAGGTTTCACTCTGTTTTCTCCTATATGGATACATGTCTTAGGAAATCTAAATCAAACACGGTTTGTGCTAGCTCTTTGAAACTTGGCACAATAATGTAGTTCCAAGTTCTATCACTATGGTTGGTGTCCTATTGAAGTAGCCCCAAGCAGATACTGACGAGAATCACTTTCATTGAAAGGGGTTGCCAAGCTTCCAAAAAACTACGAGTTTCCTGAAATCTCAGCAAACGTTTTTTCACCCAAACTTGATGATACTGGCAGGTAATGATCAGTACACCAATCCCACTTGGCTCACCAAATTTCGTTCTTCTAGGTTAAACCGTTCCTTTGCAGTAACCGTTTTCATGTTTAGGTTTCACTCTGTTTTCTCCTATATGGATACATGTAGTTGGAACTCTAAATCAAACACGGTTTGTGCTAGCTCTTTGAAACTTGGCACAATATTATAGTTCCAAGTACTATCGCTATGGTTGGTGTCCTATTGAAGTAGCCCCAAGCAGAGACTGTCGAGAATCACTTTCATTGAAAGGGGTTGCCAAGCTTCCAAAAAACTACGAGTTTCCTGAAATCTCAGCAAATATTTTTTCACCCAATCTTGATGATACTGGCAGGTAATGATCAGTACACCAATCCCACTTGGCTCACCAAATTTCGTTCTTCTATGTTAAACCGTTTCTTTGCAGTAACCGTTTTCATGTTTAGGTTTCACTCGGTTTTCTCCTATATGGATACAAGTAGTTGGAACTCTAAATCAAACACGGTTTGTGCTAGCTCTTTGAAACTTGGCCCAATAATGTAGTTCCAAGTTCTATCGCTATGGTTGGTGTCCCATTGAAGTAGCCCCAAGCAGAGACTGAGGAGAATCACTTTCATTGAAAGGGGTTGCCAAGCTTCCAAAAAACTACGAGTTTCCGGAAATCTCAGCAAACATTTTTTCACCCAATCTTGATGATTCTGGCAGGTAATGATCAGTACACCAATCCCACTTGGCTCACCAAATTTCGTTCTTCTAGGTTAAACCGTTCCTTTGCAGGAACAGTTTTCAGGTTTAGGTTTCACTCTGTTTTCTCCTATATGGATACATGTAGTTGGAACTCTAAATCAAACACGGTTTGTGCTAGCTCTTTGAAACTTGGCACAATAATGTAGTTCCAAGTTCTATCGTTGTGGTTGGTGTCCTATTGAAGTAGCCCCAAGCAGATACTGACTAGAATCACTTTCATTGAAAGGGGTTGCCAAGCTTCCAAAAAAACTACGAGTTTCCTGAAATCTCAGCAAACATTTTTTCACCCAAACTTCATGATACTGGCAGGTAATGATCAGTACACCAATCCCACTTGGCTCACCAAATTTCGTTCTTCTAGGTTAAACCGTTCCTTTGCAGTAACCGTTTTCATGTTTAGGTTTCACTCTGTTTTCTCCTATATGGATACATGTAGTTGGAACTCTAAATCAAACACGGTTTGTGCTAGCTCTTTGAAACGTGGCACAATAATGCAGTTCCAAGTTCTATCGCTATTGTTTGTGTCCTATTGCATTATCCCAAGCAGAGACTGACGAGAATCACTTTCATTGAAAGGGGTTGCCAAGCTTCCAAAAAACTAGAGTTTCCTGAAATCTCAGCAAACATTTTTTCACCCAATCTTGATGATCCTGGCTGGTAATGATCAGTACACCAATCCCACTTGGCTCACCAAATTTCGTTCTTCTAGGTTAAACCGTTCCTTTGCAGTAACCGTTTTCATGTTTAGGTTTCACTTTGTTTTCTCCTATATTGATACATGTAGTTGGAACTCTAAATCAAACACGGTTTGTGCTAGCTCTTTGAAACTTGGCACAATAATGTAGTTCCAAGTTCTATCGCTATGGTTGGTGTCCTATTGAAGTATCCCCAAGCAGAGACTGATGAGAATCACTTTCATTGAAAGGGGTTGCCAAGCTTCCAAAAAACTACGAGTTTCCGGAAATCTCAGCAAACATTTTTTCACCCAATCTTGATGATCCTGGCCGGTAATGATCAGTACACCAATCCCACTTGGCTCACCAAATTTCGTTCTTCTAGGTTAAACCGTTCCTTTGCAGTAACCGTTTTCATGTTTAGGGTTCACTCTGTTTTCTCCTATATGGATACATGTAGTTGGAACTCTAAATCAAACACGGTTTGTGCTAGCTCTTTGAAACTTGGCAAAATATTGTAGTTCCAAGTTCTATCGCTATGGTTGGTGTCCTATTGAAGTAGCCCCAAGCAGAGACTGACGAGAATCACTTTCATTGAAAGGGGTTGCCAAGCTTCCAAAAAACTACGAGTTTCCTGAAATCTCAGCAAATATTTTTTCACCCAATCTTGATCATACTGGCAGGTAATGATCAGTACACCAATCCCACTTGGCTCACCATATTTCTTTCTTCTAGGTTAAACCGTTCCTTTGCAGTAACCGTTTTCATGTTTAGGTTTCACTCTGTTTTTCTCCTATATGGATACATGTAGTTGGAACTCTAAATCAAACACGGTTTGTGCTAGCTCTTTGAAACTTGGCACAATAATGTAGTTCCAAATTCTATCGCTATGGTTGATGTCCTATTGAAGTAGCCCCAAGAAGAGACTGAGGAGAATCACTTTCATTGAAAGGGGTTGCCAAGCTTCCAAAAAACTACGAGTTTCCTGAAATCTCAGCAAACATTTTTTCACCCAACCTTGATGATACTTGCAGGTAATGATCACGGCACCAATACCACTTGGCTCACCAAATTTCGTTCTTCTAGGTTACACCGTTCCTTTGCAGTAACCGTTTTCATGTTTAGGTTTCACTCTGTTTTCTCCTATGTGGATACATGTAGTTCGAACTCTAAATCAAACACGGTTTGTGCTAGCTCTTTGAAACGTGGCACAATAATGCAGTTCCAAGTTCTATCGCTATTGTTTGTGTCCTATTGCAGTAGCCCCAAGCAGAGACTGACGAGAATCACTTTCATTGAAAGGGGTTGCCAAGCTTCCAAAAAACTAGAGTTTCCTGAAATCTCAGAAAACATTTTTTCACCCAATCCTGATGATACTGGCAGGTAATGATCAGTACACCAATCCCACTTGGCTCACCAAATTTCGTTCTTCTAGGTTAAACCGTTCCTTTGCAGTAACCGTTTTCATGTTTAGGTTTCACTCTGTTTTCTCCTATATGGATACATGTTATTGGAACTCTAAATCAAACACGGTTTGTGCTAGCTCTTTGAAACTTGCCACAATAATGCAGTTCCAAGTTCTATCGCTATTGTTTGTGTCCTATTGCAGTACCCCCAAGCAGAGACTGAGGAGAATCACTTTCATTGAAAGGGGTTGCCAAGCTTCCAAGAAACTACGAGTTTCCTGAAATCTCAGCAAACATTTTTTCACCCAATCCTGATGATACTGGCAGGTAATGATCAGTACACCAATCCCACTTGGCTCACCAAATTTCGTTCTTCTAGGTTAAACCGTTCCTTTGCAGTAACCGTTTTTATGTTTAGGTTTCACTTTGTTTTCTCCTATATGGATACATGTATTTGGAACTCTAAATCAAACACGGTTTGTGCTAGCTCTTTGAAACTTGGCACAAAAATGTAGTTCCAACTTCTATCGCTATGGTTTGTGTCCTATTGAAGTAGCCCCAAGCAGAGACTGACGAGAATCACTTTCATTGAAAGGGGTTGCCAAGCTTCCAAAAAACTATGAGTTTCCTGAAATCTCAGCAAACATTTTTTCACCCAATCCTGATGATACTGGCAGGTAATGATCAGTACACCAATCCCACTTGGCTCACCAAATTTCTTTCTTCTAGGTTAAACCGTTCCTTTGCAGTAACCGTTTTCATGTTTAGGTTTCACTCTGTTTTCTCCTATATGGATACATGTAGTTGGAACTCTAAATCAAACACGGTTTGTGCTAGCTCTTTGAAACTTGGCACAATAATGTAGTTCCAAGTTCTATCGCTATGGTTGGTGTCCTATTGAAGTAGCCCCAAGCAGAGACTGACGAGAATCACTTTCATTGAAAGTGGTTGCCAAGCTTCTAAAAAACTACGAGTTTCCTGAAATCTCAGCAAACATTTTTTCACCCAAACTTGATGATGTTGGCAGGTAATGATCAGTACACCAATCACATTTGGCTCAACAAATTTCGTTCTTCTAGGTTAAACCGTTCCTTTGCAGTAACCGTTTTCATGTTTAGGTTTCACTCTGTTTTCTCCTATATGGATACATGTCGTAGGAACTCTAAATCAAACACGGTTTGTGCTAGCTCTTTGAAACTTGGCACAATAATGTAGTTCCAAGTTCTATCGCTATGGTTGGTGTCCTATTGAAGTAGCCCCAAGCAGATACTGACGAGAATCACTTTGATTGAAAGGGGTTGCCAAGCTTCTAAAAAACTACGAGTTTCCTGAAATCTCAGCAAAAGTTTTTTCACCCAAACTTGATGATACTGGCAGGTAATGATCAGTACACCAATCCCACTTGGCTCACCAAATTTCGTTCTTCTAGGTTAAACCGTTCCTTTGCAGTAACCGTTTTCATGTTTAGGTTTCACTCTGTTTTCTCCTATATGGATACATGTAGTTGGAACTCTAAATCAAACACGGTTTGTGCTAGCTCTTTGAAACTTGGCACAATATTATAGTTCCAAGTACTATCGCTATGGTTGGTGTCCTATTGAAGTAGCCCCAAGCAGAGACTGTCGAGAATCACTTTCATTGAAAGGGGTTGCCAAGCTTCCAAAAAACTACGAGTTTCCTGAAATCTCAGCAAATATTTTTTCACCCAATCTTGATGATACTGGCAGGTAATGATCAGTACACCAATCCCACTTGGCTCACCAAATTTCGTTCTTCTATGTTAAACCGTTTCTTTGCAGTAACCGTTTTCATGTTTAGGTTTCACTCGGTTTTCTCCTATATGGATACAAGTAGTTGGAACTCTAAATCAAACACGGTTTGTGCTAGCTCTTTGAAACTTGGCACAATAATGTAGTTCCAAGTTCTATCGCTATGGTTGGTGTCCCATTGAAGTAGCCCCAAGCAGAGACTGAGGAGAATCACTTTCATTGAAAGGGGTTGCCAAGCTTCCAAAAAACTACGAGTTTCCGGAAATCTCAGCAAACATTTTTTCACCCAATCTTGATGATTCTGGCAGGTAATGATCAGTACACCAATCCCACTTGGCTCACCAAATTTCGTTCTTCTAGGTTAAACCGTTCCTTTGCAGGAACAGTTTTCAGGTTTAGGTTTCACTCTGTTTTCTCCTATATGGATACATGTAGTTGGAACTCTAAATCAAACACGGTTTGTGCTAGCTCTTTGAAACTTGGCACAATAATGTAGTTCCAAGTTCTATCGTTGTGGTTGGTGTCCTATTGAAGTAGCCCCAAGCAGATACTGACTAGAATCACTTTCATTGAAAGGGGTTGCCAAGCTTCCAAAAAAACTACGAGTTTCCTGAAATCTCAGCAAACATTTTTTTCACCCAAACTTCATGATACTGGCAGGTAATGATCAGTACACCAATCCCACTTGGCTCACCAAATTTCGTTCTTCTAGGTTAAACCGTTCCTTTGCAGTAACCGTTTTCATGTTTAGGTTTCACTGTGTTTTCTCCTATATGGATACATGTAGTTGGAACTCTAAATCAAACACGGTTTGTGCTAGCTCTTTGAAACGTGGCACAATAATGCAGTTCCAAGTTCTATCGCTATTGTTTGTGTCCTATTGCATTATCCCAAGCAGAGACTGACGAGAATCACTTTCATTGAAAGGGGTTGCCAAGCTTCCAAAAAACTAGAGTTTCCTGAAATCTCAGCAAACATTTTTTCACCCAATCTTGATGATCCTGGCTGGTAATGATCAGTACACCAATCCCACTTGGCTCACCAAATTTCGTTCTTCTAGGTTAAACCGTTCCTTTGCAGTAACCGTTTTCATGTTTAGGTTTCACTTTGTTTTCTCCTATATTGATACATGTAGTTGGAACTCTAAATCAAACACGGTTTGTGCTAGCTCTTTGAAACTTGGCACAATAATGTAGTTCCAAGTTCTATCGCTATGGTTTGATGTCCTATTGAAGTATCCCCAAGCAGAGACTGATGAGAATCACTTTCATTGAAAGGGGTTGCCAAGCTTCCAAAAAACTACGAGTTTCCGGAAATCTCAGCAAACATTTTTTCACCCAATCTTGATGATCCTGGCCGGTAATGATCAGTACACCAATCCCACTTGGCTCACCAAATTTCGTTCTTCTAGGTTAAACCGTTCCTTTGCAGTAACCGTTTTC